>NC_056736.1:30265585-30273085 GCF_019279795.1 Protopterus annectens | reverse complement strand
CCCAACCTGTCCCCTAATCTCACTACAGACCACAATGTCATCTGCAAACTGCATAGTCAACAGGGGTTCCTGACTGATCATATCTGTCAACCTGTCCCTCATCACTACAAATGTGAAAGGACACACAGCTGACCCCTGATGTACTCCCACCTCCACATTAAATCCACCTGTCATGTCAAAACCAGAAATCACTGCTGTCACACTAGCATCCTACATATCCTGTGTTGTCTGACAGACTCCTCTGGCACCCCTGACCTCCACAGACTATACCACAACTAATCTACAGGCACCATGTCATATTGTCTCTGTAAGTGCACATAGACATAATGCAGCTACATCTCAGCCTCAGTGCAGAGCTCCATCAATACTTGTAGATCAACATTTGCATCTGTACCGCTCTTATCTGGCATGAAGCCATACTGCAAATCATCAATCATCACCATGTTCTCAGCCTAGCTGCCACCACCCTTTACCATTACCTCATCCCGTGACTGAACAATGTTATCCCTCATTTGTTACTACAGCTCCGCAGACCATCCTTGTTCAGACAAGCAGTACCCATACATATTCACCAACATCTCACACATCCTCTTACTGTCCAAGATTCAAGTAAATAATCCAGTTAAAAATACCACTGCCAGGTCTGAGAAATACCTCCAGGCATCCACATGTATGTCACCTGGAACAACAGCCTTTCCACTGTTAACTCCCCTCAAATCTATCCTTACATTCTCCTTGATAATCTGTTGCAACTCCTGATTAACCATACCCACCTCAGCCAACATTCCCTCCTTCCTCCATTTTCCTCATGGAAAAGGCCATCAAAGTGATGTCTCCATATGTTCTAAATACACTCCTAGCTTGTATGTTTCACCCATATTTCTTTATCACCCTTTCGTGCTGCACATCCTTCCTAGCTATGTGCCTCTGTCTAGCCAATAGATACAGGCCCTATACACCATCCGTGCTGTCCAACATTACATACAACCACAGACTCCACATCTGTATGTCAGATTCCACATCAATAGCCATGTCCAACACTGTCTTTGCCATGCACCCCATCTCTTTATACTCATGTCTACTTTCTACATCTGTCTGTCAGTCCTACTTCTCCTTTGCTAACACCTTTCTCTGCATACTCCCCAGTACTTCTTCATTCCACCACTATTTGTGTAGGAGCAGTCACCATCTGGGCAGCATGTCAGCCTGGTGTCTGATTAAGCATAGTAGGTCACAGGTGCATTAATGTGATGCTGAGTATGAGTACAAATTGGATACATCCACTGAGTGCAATTGGAAGGCCATCCCCACATATGTCTGTGGTCTCACAGGCAACTATCCAACCCACCCTGTAATGGAGGTCAGCCACAGCACATACACACACACCATAGCTAA
Organism: Protopterus annectens; assembly: GCF_019279795.1. Taxonomy (NCBI): domain Eukaryota; kingdom Metazoa; phylum Chordata; order Ceratodontiformes; family Protopteridae; genus Protopterus; species Protopterus annectens. Next base: position 30,271,690 of record NC_056736.1, on the reverse strand, counting down.
AGACGACCAGCTTCAGACATGTTTAGGACAAACATCACCCCCCCCAGCTCACCATCTGTATAGAAGGATATGCACAACATATGCACACCTATCCTCGCCATTAACTAGATGCAAACTGCCTACTTACACATAATGCTATGCATGTCCATACAATTCTGCTAGGTACTGGAGTATTATTTGATGTAATGTTGTGGCTACTGATACTCATTACTAGTGAGCTGTCTCTGTAAAGAACTATGGACAATGTCTGATCTCCTGTGATGTGTTTTTCCCTGTTTATGTCTTTCAGGTGTGATGCAGAGACTTCCAGACTATGATGTCCAGGAGACAGCAGCCATAACTGAGGCCATCCTGGAACACTACCACATCCTCTTCAGTCGGGGTCGCCAACATCAGCAGGAGAGGACAGCTCTATGGAAGACCTCACACAGAGACTGAACACCTTGTGTAATCATGGCCACATGTACGGAAAGGTCAGGCACAGAGCAACTGACCTGATTTGGCGTGCACGGCAATGGGCTGCTGCGGTGGTGAGGGACCATTCCACTACTGGTGGGGGCCAGCCAGAGAAGCCCCACTTACAGCAATGGAGGAGCTCCTTGTCAACCTTGGGATGGCCCACAGAGAACAACCACTACAAGATGCAGCTGTCATGGAGGTAGGTGTCACCCAGGAAATTGGCGAGGATCATTCAGGTAAGGCAAAAGTCTACATCAGTGTACTGAGGTTGCATTTCAACTGTGTAGTAACAGTGTTTAGATGCAGATGTCATTGCAAAATAGAGCACTGGGTGGGGTTTAGTAATTCACACATATGCCCATTTCAGGTGAAGAATAGCAAATAGTGTAGACTGTTCCTGTCCATACATGTAGCTTTGCTCCTGGAACGATGGCTATTGTGAAACTGCTGACAATACCTGTCCCTCACATTACCTAGATACCTCTTGTAAACATGAGGCACAGCCACCTGAGGTCAGTAAGTATGAGATCTTCCTGTTGTGGCTTACCAGTACCCCAGGCATTTTAAGGTCATGCATGTGGCCATGCACTGAACTGTTATAGTCAGCAAATTGCATGTATCTGCTAGATCACCTGTGGTGTGGTTCATTGCATGATATTACAGGGGCCTACTTGCATGATATGTCACATATGAGTAGCATAACTCACAAACCTAACTGACGTAAAAACGAGTACAAAAACCAAGTAAAAAGCAGCTCCACGGGTAGAAACACTCAGTCCAGGAAACACAAATGTGATACAACCAGAAATAAACTGAAGTTAAATAACTTTAATGAATAAAAACAGAAGAATTAATCAAAGCTTTAAGCCTGGTTCCTACCAGGCTTTATCAAGATACTGCTCAGTGAAAAGTAGAACCATTTTATATCATTATACATACATCAGGTGATCACTTAATCGACCACTCCTGGTGTTAATTATGATAATTAGTTAAAAGTTTAAACATTTTTTAAAAGTTTAAACATTTTTTAAGGTGTCTTTGAAGAATTTTTTAAGGTGTTAAAATATTTGTACTCCCTGCAAGTCAATAATACTGCAATAACACGTTGTTTTAAACTCACAAACCTGTTATTGCAGGACATCTGGATAATGATTGCCAAAATATAGGGACAGAGTGCCAATAGTAGAGACATGTTGTATACAGTACTGTGAGACAGTGCATATAAAAGGTGTACACACATGTCACAGTGCCAGGTATGTGTGACATATGACAATGTGAGCACAATACACAAGAACAAAGCCATACAACATGCCATGTGACCTATAGTCTATACAATGCAAATGTGAAACATACAACTCTGTTAGAAGAACATATATGTGGAGTGGAAACAGTCCAAGAAGCTAGATGCATATGTGTGGACAGGAAGAAACTCATACTGGGGTATATCAACATGTGACAAAACCACAGCAGTTGATCAGATTGGGTACACACCCTCCATCAATCATGGACCCCTGCAGTACCTGCATATAACAGTCAGCTCACATACAAGGATTATCCAAACGCAGACCCACAGTTGCCTGATACAGCAAAAGCCATGGTTCACATACAGCCTAACATGCTGCAAAGGGATTGAATGCTATGGATACATACAGCATTGCATATGCCATGAAACACAGTGCAGATAGTCATCAAAAGATGTACAAGAGATGGTGCAACAGTGACAGTTTGAAGAAGTGGACATCCATACACATATGTTGGGAAGATCATCCCAGAAATGTCCAGGGAGGCTGCCAGGAGCCATACAGCAACAGTGAAGGGGCATCAGACATCTCTAGCAAGTACTCGGTGTGTACTACATGTGACAACAGTCTTCCATGGACTCCACGTGTCTAGGGTATAGGGTGTGTTTTGAAGATGGCAGCTGTTCCTCACAACACATAACAGCCAGTTCTGGGTAATGTCTGGACAACAATGCATCAACTTTTCAAAACGCATGTGTGGAAATGTGTGAATGTGTTATGAGACCAGGGATGTCTTTGTGTACAATTTGGTCATGTTAGTTTGGCACAGTAAAAGCATTGCACAACAACAGAACAGCACTACCCACACAGTGAAGCAGGGTGATGGCAGTGTCATGCTTTGGGTTTGCTGTCCACCGGCATGAACTGGAGCTGTAGCCAATTCAGATTGTATTATGATCACTTCCAGACTCCAGTCACTTGTGGCTATGATCTGTCTGGTGTCTGCCACATAGATGTGGATGGGGAGGTATTCCAACATTGCACACAACAATGGGCGACACCTTACATCCAAATGAGCAAAAGGATGGATTCACAAGAACACAATCCACAGTCTGCTGTGGCCAAGCCAGAGGCCATACCTACATAAGAAACACAGTCTATGTGTCAACCTGACAAGTGCTGTGCACAGGGGATGGCCTTGCAATCGGACAGATTTGGAGTTGTTTGTCAAGGATGAGTTTTCAAACATTGCCATGTTGAGATGTGCCATGCTGAGAAACACCACACCAAGAAGACTGACTGCTGTACTGAGACCAGCAGGTGCTTTACAAAAGTATTAGTTCATGGGTGTGCACCTTCTGCAAGCCAGCGCTTGTAACATGTACAATATGCCAACCCTACCTGATGTGTATATTTCTCATTCAGAATGCACAGGTTACATGTCATACAAAATGGTGGAAATCTAATGGCAGTATTCATGTGGTCTCATGTGATATGTCACAAACCCTTGCATGTTAAGAGGGGTGTGTACACTTACTATATCCACTATCAGTTTGTGAAGTTGTTTGAGGAAATGCCCTTGTTTTCACATACATGTATTGCAGGTTATGACAACTGGAAATCACGGTATGACATTAAGCATAGGATCACCAGTCCACTGCTCAAACCAGTAATGTATGAAACCAACACAGGCAGTATGTGCAGCAGACAGGAAATATGACCCACATATTGAAATAGTTGTGAAAACTTTGTACGGTTTGTAGTAATGTTCCCTAGGTTTTGCCACAGTACTATACAGGTGAACAGCACTGATGTCTACATGGGTGTACTGTGTTCTAGGTGAAGGCTAAACACCTACTAAAGACACTCACACATCCCAGTAGTGTAAAGTAGTAGTAAAACTAAGTTGAAAAGTATGCACTGCATGATGCTGAGGGCCAGTATAGAATGTGTCTGTTGTCGTCTGTGTGTGTGTCATGACTGTCACCCTCTGCCTAATGTAATGTATGTGTAATGCCTGTGGTGTGAGTGTGTGTGTTTATGTGCGAGTCAGTGTTTGTGTGTGTGTGTGTGTGTGTGTGTGTGTGTGTGTGTGTGTGTGTGTGTGTGTGTGTGTGTGTGTGTGTGTGTATATATATATATATATATATATATATATATATATATATATATATATATATATATATATATATATATATATATATATATATATATATATATATATATATAAAGTGCAGTTGGACATCGGATCCACACTCTGTACCTCTTACTACAACTCTGACCAAAGGCTGTCTAAATGGGGGTGGAGGGGCCCAGACTAGGGACTTCTTTCAATTATTGCCCTTATCCCTTCCAACCCAGCAGGACTGTTCTGCCTTGCAACAAATCAATAAGGCCTGTCAAAGTCTTGAAACCAGGGCCCTGTAAACTACAATCAAAGCAATGTACCATTGCATCATCTGTGCTATATAACATAGTGATGACATTCCAAACATATCACTTAATACAGCCATTCAACAGTAGGCAAAGGAGTCTGTGGAATCAGTCAGGTACTCTATACATAGATGCATATACGTATGGAGATGCATATATGTGGACAGATCTATACATTTTACACACACACACACATATATATATATATGTATATATATATATATATATATATATATATATATATATATATATATATAGAGAGAGAGAGAGAGAGAAACATACATCCACATGTCTATCCATATATATGCATATATATATATATATATATATATATATATATATATCTATATATATATATATATATGTTATATATATATATATATATATATATATAGACATACAGGTTATAGTTCACAGGTTCATACTAGGCTATCTTATACAGGGCTATTAGCCCACTAGTATTGTGGTGTGTGGCTTTCACCACCCCGTCAAATACCAATACTATACCCATTAGTGAGCTGTGCTGCCTCAGCAGGACACAGATCTCCTTCCGGGTGTGTAGGACTCCCATCCACTCCACTGCTCCCTCCAGCCGCGTCCTAGGCCTGGTGGTGTTGAACATGGACTGGGACTGGGATCTCGTTCCTCTGGTGGAGTATCTGGGTCCAGTGGTCATCCCTAAGCATTATCTATTTATATCCGTGTTGAGGTTTTCATTGAATGCTCTGAGTGCTTTGGTGGATTTGGATTTTGGTTGGAGCTGGGATTAATCAGTGTTGACATGGCCTATGCTGCTTTTGAGCAGATCACTTCGAGCAGATGGTATGCTACTGAATAGAGCTGGTTTCTTCAGTCGGTCGGGATGACATATGTTTGAGCCCTGAATAATTTTGTATGGTTGTGATTTTGGGTCTTTCCAAGAGCTGCAGGGGTCACAATGGGTACATTCGAATGGGATGTGAATACTGCACTGATGGTCTGGGCTGATCTGTGACAGGGCACAACACAGGATCCTGGCTGAGCTCTGATCTGAGGTGATCAGGTACTTGGGTAGAATGTGACCATAAAGACTTTGTACTTAACTCTGTCAGACCTGTCCCTGATAACTTCTTCCAAACCCAGTGGATAACCCATTTTCTTGACTTCCTTAATTTGTTACTTTGTGCAAAGTAATTGGTTATTAGGTTTTTCCATTTCTATGAGACCTGTATCTGCAACTGGACATATTTTCTGATGGGCCCTCTGGCACTGCACCTGTTATCCATTTCTATGAGACAATTTGTGGATGTCTGTGCCCCTGTCAATGTTGGCACCAGTTTGCAAAATATCAGTCATCTGCAAATTTTGTCTGGGACATGTTTGCCTGCACTTCAGAAAAATCATGCCGAACAAGACGGGCCCAGGATCATACCCTGTGGAGCTGGACTTCTCGGTGACGACCAGTTTCTGGGACATGGCATCCTAACCCTGTGTGACATGTCCTGTGGTGGTCTTTGAGCATCTTTGAAAACCCATCTTGTGACATGGGTTTACATCTAAGCTGGTGAGTTTATCATGCCTTATTGGGTTTAACACTTTTAAGGACTCAAGGTAATGGGTGTGAACTGCCTTCACCCCTTAGGATGGGCTTTATGGAAAGCTCAAAAGTTCAAGACTGTTGTTCAAGGCAGGATCTGCCTGTCTGCCCCTGACAAATCCATTGCCAGATGTCCAGGTCTCAATGTCTTTAAATGGCCATTATGAAGCTTTCCATTCCATCCATTTAGGCTGCCACAAGCAGGCGCCTTTGTGGTGGGGGACCACATCCACCGAAGAGAAGCCTTTGTGGAGTGGGACACAGCTAGTAAGGCTCCATTCTTTGGCACAGCCCTGGAGTAAGCAGTAGATTTAAACAGCAGCCTTAAGTGTGGGTTTATGGGGTCATTGAGTTCATGTAGCACACAGCCGGGTCTTCCCGTCCCATTGATGCTAG
>NC_056736.1:30123085-30260585 GCF_019279795.1 Protopterus annectens | reverse complement strand
ACTGTACATATCCACCTCTTACTGCATGACATATAAACAAAGGGTGACATACTTGGGGACAGAGGCAGAAACACAGTGCCAATATTGACACATTGCAGTTATAAACTGAGAACATTGCTGGTGTAACAGGGTTTGTTGTGACATATCTCATCTGAGGGATATGAAGTCAGTAACACACATGGATGTTACCATTTACTGACTAGAATCATCAGAGTATGCTTCTTCATTTATAAAGACAGAAAATGTGTGAGTGACACACCAAATCAGAGACTCCAAACTTTGGCCATTCTGCAAATAGTCCTACAGGTGAGAGTTTTCTCAACCACATAACACTGTCATGCCAGACTTTAAATCATGCAAAACAGCCTTATCCACACAAACCCTGTTAAACCATCATTACTTCAAATGTAGAACAGCAATACTTACATTCTGTCCCCATATCTGGAACATCCCCCTTCAGTCTGTTGGCCTGTCTCTACAGTGTTTGTTGTAAGAGGTATTTCCAATTACCCGCTGTGATGCTGTTTGTCACACACCCACATGAAGTCCTGCTCACAGTGAAGGAGAAGGGCCAACAGCCACTTGCAATGCTTACTTATAGGAGTGTTTTTCATGCAATTGGCTATAGGAATGATACCACAGCTGTTCCACATGCAGGTGGAGGTCTCCAATTCATGCACTGGCCATCAGATGATCATTAGCATTACCATTATGTCAAGCTCCTGCCTATGCAAAACAGATGCATTTTCCACATCTACCAGAGAGAGGAAGAGAGAGAGAGAAAGAGAGACAGAGAGAAAGAAAGAAAGGATGAGAGAAACAGCCAAGTGTATTTGTGTATGATCTGTGGGTGGAGAGAGATCTCTGGGTATTATAATGGTTGCCTATATATACATTTATAGCTGTGGACTGTCTACAACAATCTCTACAGTGATTGACAACTGTTGGCCTTGTAATGTGGCATTGGGCCATATGAGTCCTCAATGTGAAAATGTAGCAAAACCCATCCTGAAATGGATCCTGTTATTACACCCACAAACACACTTGCCAGTACTGTGTTTCAACACCCTAACTTGCTATGCATTGGTACTACAGTGTTATGCAGCTATTGCAGGCGCCATGGAGCTTGTACATTGGAGAGCTGTCCAAAGGTATCTTTGAAGGTGAGTGACATAAGCTGCAGTGCTAAAGGAGGTGATAGGGAAGTGTAGGAAGTTTGAATGACCACACAATCAGGTGTCAACAAAGACACATGCACTCTCACACATTATCACAGTTGTCAGGAACAGGATGAGAACTCCTACCTAACTAGTTTGTTACACCTTGGTACTAACGCTGTTATCACAAGTGCCACAGAGCTTATAGGTTGAACCATTGTCAGTTATCTTTGAAGGTGAGTGACATCAGCTGCAGTGCTAAAGGAGGGGAGAGGGAAGTGTAGGGTGTGTGAGTCACCACAAAATCAGGTGTCAACAAAGACACACACAAATTATCACAGTTGCCAGAACCAGAATTAGAACTTTACCTAACTAGTTTGCTACAATACAGTATTACACAGTTATCATGAGCACCACGGAGCTTATATAGTTAAGACTTGGCCAAAGAGTTATTTCAAAGTGGTATGATATTACACAGTTATTGCAAGTGCCACAGAGCTTATATGTTGAAGAGCTGTCCAAAGGTATCTTTGAAGGTGAATAACATCAGCTAGAGTGTTAAAGAAGGGGAGAGGGAAGTGTAGGAATTGTGAATGACCACAAAATTAGGTGTCAACAAAGACACGCACAAACACACACATTATCACAGTCGTCAGGACCAGGATTAGAACTCCTACATAACTAGTTTGCTACACTACAGTATTACACAGTTATTATGAGCACCATGGAGCTTATAGAGTTGAGACTTGGCCAAAGAGTTATTTCAAAGTGATTAACATCAGCGGGTGTGCTAAAGTAGGACAGCAGCAGGTGTAGTGGTGTGAATGGCCTCAAAGAAATTCATCTCCACACACACACACACACACACACACACACACACACACACACACACACACACACACACACACACACACACACATGCACACACATTATCAAAGTTACCAGAACCAGGATTAGAACTCCTACTTAATGAGTTTGCTATATTACAGTATTACACAATTATCGCAAGAGCCACAGAGCTTATAGGGCTGAGATTTAGCCAAAGGGTTATTTCTAGGTGACTGACATCAGCAGGCTTGCTAAAGTTGGCCAATAGCAGGTGAAGTGAGTGTTAATGCCCTCAAAATGATTCCTCTCCTCACACACACACACACACACACACACACACACACACACACACACACACACACACACACACACACACACACACACACACACACATTATCACAGTTGGTAAGATCAGAATAAAAACTCCTACCTAACTAGTTTGCTAGACTACAGTATTACGCAGTTATCGCAAGCACCACAAAGCTTATATGTTGAAGAGATGTCCAAAGGTATCTTTGAAGGTGAGTGACATCAGCTGCAGTGCTTAAGGAGGGGAGAGGAAAGTGTGAATGATCACAAATCAGGTGTCAACAAATGCACACAATGTCTCACACACATTATCAGAGTTAGTAGGACTTGGATTAGAACTCATACCTAACTAGCTTGCTACACTACAGTATTACACAGTTATCATGAGTGCCACTGAGGTTATAGGACTGGGATTTAGCCAAAGGGTTATTTCAAGGTGACTGACATCAGCAGGTGTGCTAAAGTAGGCTAATGGCAGGTGTAGATGTGTGAATGGCCTCAAAATCCTTCATCTCTGCACACACACACACACACACACACACACACACACACACACACACACACACACACACACACACACACAATCACAGTTGCCAGGACCAGGATTAGAACTCCTACCTAACTAGTTTGTTACACTACAGTATTACACAGTTATCAGAAGCCCCATGGAGCTTATATGGCTGAGAGTTGGCCGATGGTTTATTTCAAGGTGACTGACATCAGCAGGAGTGCTAACATGGGCAATAGGAACTGCAGTGTGCATGAATGGGCCATAAATCATTCCTCTGGAAACAAACAGTCACACACAACTTTACATTTGACAGTACTGAGTATACAAATGCTACATGAATACTAATTTCTACTATCATGTTACACAGTTATCACAAGCACCACAGACACTATAGGGTTGAGGGCTACCAAAAGGAATTTGTACAGTAATTGACATCAGCACATCATATGATATCCTCCAATTGGATGTTTAGTGGGTGGGACAGGCCTCATAATGGAATTCTCTCTGCCAGTGTCTGTCTCTTTCTTCCCCACATCTGTGTGTGTGTACGTTTGACATGTTATAGTGTGTTGGCCTTGGATATGTGCGAGTATTCCTATCCAATGTGTGTGTGAAACATGCATGGTGTACAATTTGGAGTGTGTGCACAGACATCTGCGAATGACAAATATGTATAGTCCACTGCATTGTCAGACATGGGCTTCATTTCTCTAAGTGTAGGAGTATGCCCAGTATGACCCTCTGTATTTGTGTGTGAATCCATTCCAGGTAGGGTTGTACTCCAGTCCAGGGTTTGGTGTTCTACACATACAGCTAGCAACCTGTTTCTGCAGGATATCTGTAGATAGGTTGACAATATGGAGTCACAATGGTGACAGATAGGGGCATACTGTAACTATTGCTGTCTGTGCTGCTTGTGTTACATGGTTGATGTTAACAGAGATATTCAGACATATGTACTGTTTTACATTGTGGTGTATTATGTCATCAACTACAGACAGATATAATTATTTGCTCACAATTATTTACTGGGAAATACAAGATGAATGAAGCTGAGTCCAGTATTGTGGTCCACAGCCTACACATTCTTGCCCACTCCTGCCATTCTGGAGGGGTAGCTACAGAAACTTCCTAATTGGTCTGTGTAAATGGTCCACCACCTTGGTAGCATGGTTGCTGAGGATCCCCTTCTTGTACATATATCGACTTAACAGAATGGCCATATCCTGCTATGGCCATACCTATCAGCTGTGCAGATTCACCCAGGTTACCCAGAGGCAGGGCTCATATATCTGGTCAGTTCCCCTTCACATTCTAGTTTACAAGCAGGTTTGTAGTAACCCATTACTGGGTTTGCAGGCAGGGGTAGTATGGACACACATCAGAGTTTCAGACGTCACACACTCCATGATGTTCATGTGTCTACACTCCCCACACTGTTATTCTATCCTCTTCCTAACATTATGCAAGCGATATCTGAGAAGTCTCCCAATAGTTGACACTTCATCCCAGCAGTATTTATGGATTGGTCCACAGTTTATGCAGTGGGACATGGGGGGCATGCTACTGGGATTTGTCAACATGGCCTTGCATTTGTGTTCTGTTGAATGTGTTAGGTTGTTAGTTGTGATCTCATGAGATACCATACATTGGCACTACAGGTGAGGCACAAGCCTTTGACAGAGGGCTGTAGGCCATTTGGTAGTGATGCAGGCCATTTGTAGCAGACCACTGCATTCTGTCACTCCTACATTCCCAGGCTGCAAGCCAGTGGATTCCCCCTGGGGTGACAGGGTAAGTGTGCAAGGTGTTAATCGCAATAGTTCCTGTTCATATTAATCCATTGTTCAGGATGCTGGCAGGGTGCTGTTTACAACTAGGGACACACCTGCATGGGACACCTCTTCAGCATGCTGCAGTCTGTGGGTATTCCCATACAGAAGGGGGGGTCATTCTGTACTCATTACCAATGGTAGGGATTTGACCTGTGATAAACCTGTGGCTGATGGTGGGGAGAGATGAGTGCATGTGTGATATGGAAGTGACTTATAGCCGACTCACAGATATACCTGGGACATTTCCCTTATGCTGCCTTGTGTAGGGACATAGACAGTCTTTCATTACTTCATAACTATGCCTTTTGTGGTCTGCCAGTAATCCATACTACATGGACAACTAATGTGCTGCTAACCTGTCTGTACAATTCCAATGTTGTGTGCAGCTGACAGTTAAATTTTATGCACTCTGTCTAGGGTACTTCCACTTGTGTACTGTATGTATGTATGGGCCCACATTCATGGCATGTCCATCTTTCAAACGGCAACAGATATTGACATCTGGACAGTGAGTATGGATGACTGCTGACTTGGGTATCACTGAGAAGCATTGTGTTTGGGACTGCAGTTGTCAGAACATGGACCTGTCAACCACAGTACTGCCCATAGGCCACCGAGACACAAACCTCCACGCCTACATGCTGATCACTTACAGACAATACTGAACACACAACAATCTAACACACAGACCCTTGCATATTGTACAGATGCAACAATCTATCCTGTAGATTGGGACAGCTCGGGTAATCTGTGCTCCACTGATACTACTCCTCAGACTTACATGTTACTGGATTTCTACATAAGATTGTGGGGAGGGGCACACCTGAAAACTTTAAACTGTGCTATGACTGTACTGGTACATCAAGAACTCTGTTGGCTTCCACATCATTTTGTATTCTAACCTATCATCCAGACTGGAGGCATATCAGTGGAGTACAGATCTTAGGTTTTATTGATCTACATTTCAGTTTCAGACTTCTTACCTTTCAGAACTAACGTGCAACTGCCAGACCTGTTACAGTCTTTCTGTGTAGGTATGGAGGGGGGCTGTTCATCATTGCCATCATTTGGAGGCCTTAGCCCAGCCTTTCTTTATGGTCATCTACACCTGTCCTGCTGGCTGAGGCTGGTGGTGTGTATGTGAGCCTCACTGACATGCATGTGTGTGCCTATAGATACAGATTTGGGCCACCACATGTACTACAGTGGGATTTGTCACCTTGTCTAGTACTGCTTACTGTGTTGACACCAGTATTTGTTATGGATTTCATACTGCCCATATAGGTATCCAGTATCTGCTGCCATCAAATTCAGCCACCTGATTCCCTTGCATGCTCACAACCATACCATAGATACAACTATCAGAGCATACAACTCCATTCAGTAATTGATAGGAAGTGTGACATACCTTGTGGCTGGGCCAGTACTTAGGATGGTGCTGGAGGCCTGACTATGTTGGATGCACATAGTGCACTGCCTATACATGGTAAAGCACAGGTAGTGTCATGTTTGGCAACCCTTTTACTGTATGTGAGAGTCACAGAGAGATGTCATTCCCTGGATCCCTACCGTGTCATTTTATGTGCTATGCGTTGCCTCCTTGCCAAGGCCTGGATATACTGGGCACACCTCCTTCTACCTACATGGACAGACTCAGGTGGTTCCTCCTCCAAGCCCCTCTGGGACTGTGATGGCCTTGGAAATGGTAGCGGGCTTTGTGACCTTGCCCCATGCTGTTCCTGCTGCAGCTGTTTCCACAGGATCATATTGTGTAGCATGGGACATAATACGAACATTTGTGTACATGTGGCTGGAGAGTACTGCAAGGCTCCAATGGATATGTCCAGGCAGAAGAACCATGACTTCAGCATCCCAAACACATGTGCTGTTATGATTCTGGTTTGTGCATGTGCCTCATTATGGAGTTCTTGTTCAGGCATGTGTGCATTTCTGAGAGGTGTTAGCCACAGCTCCAGGGCGTAGCCAGCATCCCCCACTAGGTGGCCATATGTGATTCCCTGACTAGCAAATGACTGGTACAGCTGTGTCATATGCCAGATGTGGGAGTCGTGATAGCTTCCAGGGCTGCCAGCACACATATTCAGGATAATGCCCTGGGCATCGCACATGACCTGACAGTTGATGGAGGGAAAGCACTTGCAGTTTATGTAGACCCTACCCCACTCACCAGGTGGTGCTTTGATGTGTATGTGCGTGCAGTTTTTAGCATCCACTACCTCAGGGTATTCTGCTATTTGGTGGAAGAGATGCATACTGCTGGTCAACGCCTCACAGGTGATGGGGAAATATATGTGCTCACCAGCATGTGCTGACATGGCATCCAGGAACTGGAGGAGTACCCTGGATGCTGATGCCTGTGAGATCCCAATGATATCCCCAGTTGTCCTTTGTAAGGTACCAGTGGCTAGTATTCTAAAGCTTACACATACCTTGATATCCACTGGGATGGGCTCCCCTCTGTTGGTTCTGTGTGTGAGGTGGGGCTGGCACAGCTCAACAATTTGCTGTAGAATCTCCCTGTCCACCCTATAGCGCTCCACTATCTCCAGCTCATGTAGACCCTGGTAGGTTACCCTGGATCTGTACACTCTTCTCCTCCTCCTCTTCTCTCTGGGATGGATATCAGCATTCACATCCTCACCACCCTCAGCCTCTTGAACATATTGATGTATGAGAGCCACAGCAGCCCCTATCATTTTGTTAGTTTTGTCAGGTAAAATTTCCCTGTCTGTGTACACCGGTGGTGTAGAGTTTGTGGAAAAAAACAGAGTGAAAGGGGTTTGCATAGTTTATAGTAGTGTGCTGGGCTGCTGCCTGTATAATTGGTTGATTCTGATACATTTCACCTGCCAGCTATGCTAGTTCTCCTTGATTGCCTTCTTACTGCTGTTTTCCCTTCCCATTGCTTTCCCGTTTAAGCCTCAAGGCACGCCGCACATACCCAGTGCTCACATGTGAACTGAGCTACTATTCCTTGTTTTTTTTATATTTTTTTGTTTAAAACCCAGTGCATGGCAAACACACCCATTTAATCAGGGAAACCAGCGCTCAACAATGTGAGACACACCCCCTTCCTTAGCTCTGCAGGACTCTAATAAGTTTACACCAAGCATGACACTCCCCCTACTGAAGTCATCCTCTTATCCTGCCTACATGGCTCCCTATTCCTGCACCTGCATGATTAGGTGCAGACTTCCAGTAGGTAGAAATCTGTAATTCAGTATATGTCCCTTCATTTACATACCCCACTGTGCAGGTCCATAGTTACAATTCCCAAGCACACCCTTTCCCCTTGGCAACCAGTGCTCCTTTGTCTGGTTTACATTCTGCCTGCCATTGACTATAATGGCAGAATGCATATTTCTGTTAAATGGCAGTTTTTCCATTTTTTTTATTTTCAGCACCCCTGTGTTTGTACGCCACTGTCCTTAGCTTAAACGGCCGAGATCGGCCAAAAAAATAAAAGTTTTATTTTTACAAAAGTATGTATCTTTTAATGCCATTGGCCTTATATTTGGCCATTGGCTTGTCTGTTTTACATAATACATGCTTTTCATGAGCTGTTATGCCTTTGCTTTGTCAGATGCAAAAATGTATTTGGCTACTAGCCAATCTTTGCCATATGCAGCCACTTCACACAGACATCAATGTGTCTCACAATGCAATTACCTCTAACTAAGAAGCGCAATTTTGTGTTTTGCCTCAGGTGTTTGACAGTTGAGAAAGTGGTACTTGCAGTAATATGTGTACTGTGCACTCCAGAGGCAGGATTTTCTGAGGTCTCTGATTGGCAGTGTGGCTGGTAAGGAGCTGCACACATGCAGGTGTGTGTGATGTCGGTGTAGGTGGTGCAGGATGTAAACTGTGGATTTTGGCATAATGCACATTGCCATATATAATGCCTGCTGTTGGAGGCACCATGGCAGCAAGGTTGGCAATGCAGTCACATCTGTCCATGTTGTGTGCGTCATAGGAGTAGAGGGGTGGGGACACTCCCACCATCTCAAAATTAGGTCCTGCAAAGTTATGGCCATGCTGCCACACAGTTGGGGTTAACAGCCTGACATACAGTGTTTGTAGGCACACCTTGCAGTGAAGATGTGGTTGCCTGTGGATTTGTTCAACTCTCCTGACATTACATTGGCCTCTCAAGCATATAATGCCTGCCAAGCAATTAGACAGCACACTTTTTGTTGTGTGACATGATGTGGGAACACAGGCATGTGTGTTGGATACTTAACTGTACAGTTACATGCCTACGATGTGGCAGGTGGACACACATTGGCCAAAGGTGGCCAGTTCACTGCTGTAGGGCTCACAGCCATGTCATGCCGATATCCACAAGTAATGTGTTGTAGGGCAGGATGCATGACTAGCTGTGAAACTGTCACCTACTATAGCTCACCGCCAGTGTGCTGATTATTTCAGCAATACCTGACATCTATGTCACTGGACATTGTACATTATATTGTGGCATTACAGCTATGCTACTAATCCCACTCTTGTCTGTTCCTTAGTGACATGCCACCACCCCTGGAACAGAAGGCATAAGACATGAAAAAGCCAACTGAGTGCCTGAGTTGCTAATCAAGGCATCTACCTGGAAAAAGGTATGTGAAGCCTGCAGAGCCTTTCAAGATGTAGGGCAGCTATGTGGATGAACAAACAGGCTGTGTCCTGCTTCACATAATGGGCTTCATAGTAACAATTTGAGTTTGATGACAGAAAATGTATCAGAGCATGGTATCCTATGTGAGAGTGGTGTTGGTGAGACCAGCAGTAGTAGATGCCAGGCACCGTCAATTCTGTGGACTCCCATGCTTGACACAGTCTTCACAAGGTCTTTGTGTACTTCCAGTACTCACCACTTGGGGAGTGCCCAACTGCAGAATACATGTGTAAAACCCCCACCTTACCTTCACAGGGTATACATATTACACTTCCTTAACGTGTTTGTCTGTGATCTGTAAAGACACCTTGGATGACTCTCTTCTTGGAACATGCTGCAAGCAATTGCATTGGTTAGTTGCACAAAGGACAACTAGCATGTGGTGCCAAGCATTGTCACCGGATCTCTGAGTCATGTGACATGAAATGCCATGAAAGGAGTTAGCATTGATATGAGCAGTAACACTGTTGTACACCTGCTGAGACTGGACCACACACTGTTTGTAATGCTCAAGGTGAAATCATGCCTACCGACTCTAATTGGTGGACTACATTGAGTGATACCCTGTGCAGTGAATGACGGGAATATTACTCACTCTACCTACCATGGCCTGACAAGGTGTTTAACAATATTAAGCCAGCAGGCCTTTCTGGAAACTGTGTAGGTTATCTACATAGTGTTATGCAGCTGATAGGTAGGCTAGTGTCTGACAGTTATGATCTGGACGATAGCATTGGGAGACCAATGCTGCAATGACACCAGTCAGCATTGGATTTCCCCAGACATCATTAATGGTGTACCCCTTCTAGCCATTCCCTCTCTGCAGTCACATCCATTGTCAGTGACCTCTGACTGTCTACACTAGCAGGTGATTGCATATCAGGAGCTGACACTGAATCTCACACAGAACCAACAGTTATCCAGGATGGCCTGAGACATACATTCAGCCATTGTCTAAGCCACTGACTAATACTAAATGCCAATGACCGCACAATACTATCATGTGGAAAGTCATCCATCCCTAGGAAATATAGTACTGTCCACACACCACATGCTGCATCCATAACTCTGAGCATACATCTGGAGGTCCTTTCAGAATGTGCCTGTGCCCCCATGATGGCCCGAAACATACACCAAGTGAACTGTGATGTGACACCTGCAACAGGTTGTGGAAGTACAGCAGGCCTCTTATGAGCACTGCTATCAATCCGCCTGTGTGGAACCTCACCAGCTCTCTGGTTATGGCCAGTGTCTGCACTCACTGGAGCCATAGTTGCCACACTTTTTTGTTCAATGTCCTCACCCTCTGAATGTCCAGTATTTGTGGCCTCTGGGGGCTGTGTATGTGTGGGCATATTGACTGTGTGTGATGACAATGAGTGCAGAATAGTGATGTCAACTGCTGGGATAAATTCATCTCCTGTGACCCATACCTGTGCCTCACAGTAGCCACCATCATCATCAGAGTCTGAAGAGACACTGACATCAGGTTGTGTAGGGGACAGAGATCAACCCCCTTGTCGCCTGTGATAAGACAGGAAAGAGCAGTACATTTATACCTACACTATTATGCTTTGCAGTACTATGTTGCAATATATGTACATCTCTATACACTGTAAGGCACTATTACAGATCTGTTGAACCTCAACCTCATATAGTAAGATAAGAGGATATTACTTTTCCCACAAACAGCTATAGTTATTTGTAAATAAAAGCTCTTTACACAGCAATCTCATCAGCAACAATGAGGTACACTGTTGACATTTGTGAAAACTCTGCATAGTTGATGCATATGGCAAATCGCAATGTGTGGTGACACCTAACAAGCCATACATATGACTCTAGCATGTGTACAGTCAGAAAATATCTGTGCAGTTGGCAATCCAGACAGCAGGCCTGGGATGACATTTTCAGGATTTCATTGCTGTGAACCTCCATCTGTAACAAAAAAGTGTTGTCCTTACCAGGAGTAGGACCACGGCCTTGCCCGATACCTGATGGACCTATGAAAAGTAGAAGGAGAGGTAATGTCATTACCACCACATGTTGTACCACAAAAAGTTAATACATCCATATATCTCACATTTACAGTAGCTACGGTGTTAATTGTTATATCGTTCAACATCTGAGCACAAGAGTCAAACTGCAGTTAAACCTCCCCCCACAAAAAGAAATTAGACCTGACACCCACCTAAGAGTATGTATACCCTGACACACTGAATACTACAGTATTGCAATGGTGATAAAACTAAGCTTACCTGCATGCTCCTCTGCCATGGAAACTGTGGCACCCACATCCACAATGTATGATGTGATGGATGCCTGGGAGCTGTCATGTGGGCCCAGGTTTGCTAGGAATTTCTCAGTGGCTGAGAGTAGTTGTTCTGCTGTTGGCCATCCACTGGTGATGCCACAGTCCCTGGCTACATCTGCTGTTCTTCTGTGTGCAGCATTGATCATGTCCATTGCCCCATGAAAAACCTGTTCATATGTCCTGCTGTGATGACTTGTGGCATTCACATCACGGACAAGGTCAGCCCCACAATGCTGCCTGTTGTTCCCTGTTTTGCCTCCCCCTGGACAGTAGGAGTTCATGGTGTTTCCAGAGGCGTTCAAGTATAATATCATTCTGTGCATCCATGAGAGGTACACAGCATCTTGGGTGCATGTTTCCTGAAAGACAAAAGAATGGGAACACGTGAGAATCACATATGTGGAATTACACTATGTAGAGATACAGCAAGAACAGAATGGCTGGCAGAATTCAATCCTTGAAAACACATGCCATATTCCACAATGTGCAAACATACTATCCATGTGGATACAACTAAGATGCTACGATAATCAGCTATTCCTGTGTGTGCTATGACAGATAGTGCTGTATGGTTATACACCCAACAATGGAGTCTATTGTAATGTGTACCCTAGGGGCAACCCCCCCTGATAATATGTCAAAACAACACTACCAAACAAATAGCTGTGTGCTATTACAACCACTATAAAGGGATAGTCCCACTAGAACAATGTGCCACATTCACAACAGATATTCCACCCTTGATGTACTGTACGTCCTCTGTAGGTATAACAAATCTGAATATCAATGGCATGTCATTATCACAGTTCTAAGAAAGGCTTAATGCTGTAATCCCTATTCCCTGTAAGTATATTCACAGATCCGCATCCTGTTGTAAACTAAAAGGTTACATACCTCCTGGAGTGCATAACTCCTCTATTGATATGTGGTGATATTTAAGTTTTTGCAAACGTGTGTTCTGTGATCATGCAGAATGGTTCCACATAATCAGCAAGGTTGCCTTTTAACATGCTTCTCATTAACAGATGATTGCCTCTTAACCAATCTGTGGTTCTCAAATGCTAATTTTAGCCAACACAGCTGATTTGCACTATCATCAGACAATGGCATGCAATGACTGTACAAGATATAAGGCCTTCATGTAGATTAGAAGCCCTTTCTGATATGTTGTGCTGGACATTACTGGGGTGAGGAGAATATGTCATTGCAGAGGGTGCACCTACTGGTACATAGAGATGTGTGTGCTACAGGTTGCAGCTGCTGCTGCAGGTAATAGGCCTAGGCAGAGAGTGTAAATACTTTGGAGGACAACAAGCTGTAGGAGCAGTGGCAGTTGGTGACTTCAAATCAAAGGGGGGCTGCAGGAGACAGCTGAATGGGTGGGGCCAATGGGAAAGGGTGCAGTCAACAAGAAAGGGGAGGAGCTATGCTCAAAACAACAAAAACTGGAACTTTAAATACGCTGCCCTGAGTGCCAAACCAACATTAAGAGAGTCCAAGCAAGACAAAATGAAGTGTAGAAGAAAAAAAATATTTCAATGCATTGACTGCATGACAGCTTACTTAATATCTAAATGGAAACAAAAAGGTTGTGAGGCATTAAAAATAAATTACTTTTTAAATACATTACTGGAATGCCAGTCAAAGTCAAGTATAAGAAAAACAAGCAGCACTCAACTCAAACCACTTGTCCTTGCACTGCAGTTCTAATTATAATTTATATTCAGCCTTTATAAAGGTACCAAGTAACATGCTGAAAGTAGCACTCTCTGTGATTTGCAAGTGGGGGTACACTTGTAAAAATGCTTCTTATCCAAAAAATGACCTGCTGCCTGACAACAACTATCTACTTGTTTCATGGGGAAAACATGATCAAAGTAAAAAACTGAATAGCAGTCAAGAAACAAGCTCAAAGTAAATTGCTTAAAGGATTACTGCACAAGTTATGGACCACACATGATAGATTGGCATTTTGTTTAGTTTATGGGTAAAGCCTGCAAAGATAACTGCAAGTCTCCAACAAAGGTAATGTGCTTCTTAAAATACTGTAATCCTGCCCTTTATTATAAATACTGTCATATGCATTTCAATACCCAAGGCTTATACGTTATCTAGTTATGTAAGTATTCTCTGCATTGCAACAACAAAAAGGCTTTCAGTGTTGGTAATTCTTTAACAGTATGCTTATTAAAGCTTACTTGCATTTTATAATATCAGACAAGCTTACCTGATGGTCTTGAAAGCATTGCTACTTAAGCACAGAGCAACATGCACTTTCTGAATAATAAGAAGCATAAATCAACAGTATAAAAATATGACAGAAAACCAGAACATTCTGCAAAATCAAGCAAGGACAGATGAAAAGCCACTGTAGTACCTGTGACTACCTTGGATGTGGGGATACTCTGCACACTTACACTGCAAAGCTGTTCCTTGCCTTGCTTGGACACGTCCAGAGTCACTACATGGGGGAGTGGGGTGCAACAAGTATGTCACAATTTGAAATGTCTCTGGCTGACTGTGATGGCCCTGACACATTTGTCATACCTCTCAACCTCAGAGCAAGAAATCTGGACAAAGCCATACACAGAAGTGGGACAAAGGTCCAAAAATAAGGACAATATTTAAATTTTGCTCTTATAAACTTTCAAATAGAATAGCAAGTCTTGCATTAGTATGAATTTTCTGAAGGGTATGAAATATGAAACTCAAATGTCTGTCATTATTTTCTAACTTCAGTCTTTAATGATTTCCCACTAATTTGCTTGAAAACAACAATTTTATGAAAAATGGACCAAAAATGTGATGCAAAAATATAAAATAGCCACACAATACAGCTGGGAACCTGCCAAATAAAGGGCACTTTTTAATATTAGTACTGTTAACTTGAGCAGCTGACAAAATAAATGAATCTACATGCATTTCTGTAATAAATGTAATCTATAACTCTGATTATTACAGTTATTTATTAATTGCAAACCCTCCACGTTTTCTTCCAAAATTGAGATTTTGCGGAGGAATTATTAGAGGGAGAACAACATTTTGAGCCAAAATCGGGGACAGTTGAGAGGCTTGGATATGCCTAATTCTATAAAGCAATTTATTTGCATGTACCTCTCAACCTGTTAACACAGGAAAATCTGGACAATGCCAAATATATTGGGAGAACATACAGACAGTACTAAAAATTGCTCTTGTATAAACTTAGTTGATAGAATAACAGGTCTTGCTTTAGCATGCATTTTTCTGAAGGTTATGAAGTCTGAAACTCAATGTCTTGTCATTATTTAGTGACTTAATTCCTAAATGATTTGCCAGAAAACCACAAATTTAATGAGGAGCAAGCCAAAAATAAGAAGCAAAAATATATTCATTCTGTGAAAATCTGGACAGTTGAGAGGTATAGTTCAGGTGGGGCTATCTTTGAATTTGTTATCCTTCCCTCTCACAAAATCATGGGCAAATGGAGCCTCCCCCCTGCAGCCATTCCAATGTCCCATTACGTGGCTATTTTGCCCTATTTACCATAAACACTGTAATGTGCATACTGTTTTACTTATACAATGATTTGGATTTCATTTGAAAGTTTTATTTTGCATTTTGCAGCACAAACACTAAGACATCTGCTAAACAATGCAATGCAGTTTCACAATGAAAATAGACAGCATTAAAAGTTCTCTGCCCTTGAAACTCACATTCATTGAAACAGCATTGAAATCCACATTCAAAGAAAATACATTTGGCTTGTATAGAGATTTACTTTGGGCTGTGTTCAAATCATAGGCCCTTGCACACAAGCCTTACACGTGTTGTGTGATACACCTTCCTGATTGTATTAAATTATATTCCTTGTATAATACAATATAGTTGTTAGAGGGTGCTTTAAATTTATTGTTTTAAACATTTTTCCAGTAAACAATGAAACAAAATGCATGGACCAATAATGACAAAAATGCCCAGTTGAGAACATTTTCATCATAAAAGTCTATTCAAACTTCTACAATCCACCAGTATCAGTAAATTTGCACAATATTTGCAGAAGTAAAAATCAACTAAATAATTCCACATTAAAGAGATCTGTAACTAATAAAGAGGTTGCTGCTAGCAAACAACTTTATATTTCATTGTTTCATCTACAAATAAAATGTCTGTATCTTGGCCAAAGAGGACATTCTCACTACGGCAATATTCACCCCTTGTGGGAGTAGAACCTACAGACTTCTGCATCAAAAGCAAGTACATTACCTGTTGTGCTATTAATAATGCAAACAGACTTAGCATAAGCAGCACTAAACTTCTCTTCCCCTGCAGCTCTAAGCTCCTTGAAAAAATGTACTTGACACTCAACTGTATCTCTCAACTTCGCAGAACAAGAAATATGGAAAAAGCCAACATTTATTGGGAGGGTGGGACAAAAGCCCAAAAAACAGGGGCACATTTTAAACATTGCTTGTATAATATTGGAAAGTTGGTAATATAAAATGCTGTGTTACCACCATACATTTCACTGCCAAGACTTGAACTTTAGACCCTGTGCAACATACCACTATGCCAAATCAGCTGTTTTATGAATGAGAGGAAGATTGAAACTTAAATGGCTACCATTTAGTGAATTTAGTTCTCACCATAGCTGTCAACCTCTTAGCACAAAACACCTGGACAAAGGCAGTAATGGGGGATTACAGCCCTCAAACATATTCAGTGAATTCATTTCTCACCATATCTCTCAACCTTGGCACAAAAAAACCTAGACAAAACCAATAATGGGGAAATACAGTCCCAAAAATAGGGACAACTTTCAAATATTCATCTTATAAACGTAGAAAATTGCTAGAATAAAAGGTTTTGTGTTACTATGTACTTTCTGAAGAATATGAAGCATGAAATTCAAATGCCTGTCAATTTTATTTATTTAACATGTGTTAACCAGGAAAGTCTGACTAGTAACAAAAGCCAATTTTCAGCAGAGGCCCAGGGAGAAATACTGCAGACAAATGTCTTTGTAACATGGGAGGACACCAGAGCAAACCCACTGACAAACACAGGGAGGACATGCAGACTCCACACAGAAGGCACCCCAACCAACAAGAATCAAACCAGAGAACCTCTAGCTGTGAGGCAACAGTGTTACTACTGCACCATCAGCTATTTAAGGAATTAAACATTCAGAAACCACAGATTTTATGAGGAACAGAACAAACAAAATATGAGGCAAAAATCTGCAAAGGTTTCACAAATGGTGGTGGGTAGGGAATTCAGGCTCTTGTTACCTGCACCCAGGGTACAGGGTTCAAGCCTGAGGTATCCTGAGTTCTCTCTATAGCCACAAGTATAAATCAACTGGGGCATTTCACACACACACACACACACACACACACACACACACACACACACACACACACACACACACACACACACACACACACACACACACACACACACACACACACACACACACCCTGCAATGATAATAAACTCCAAAGCTGTGAGACACACTACCTGCTCAGTTTTGCTGTTCACTTCATTTGTTCTGTAGCAAATTTGCTCTGTACCTGCAATGATAATAGATCCAAAGCTGGCTCTGCAATGATGCTAAAATATCTTCTGTGTTCTTACCGGAATGCACACTTCCAGTTAGCCAGTTCCTGTTTGCGAAGGTTCCAAGACTGCTGACCTTGCAGTCCAATCCCCTTCCAATCTATGTAGTTAGCACTGCATAGACATCTGGGGCATCAACAGTCTGATGCCTTCTTCTTTAATCTGGCCTGGTAAGGCAGTAGTCTGGATTCACTTTCTATGTGATGTTTGGAGAAGTTATTGGATTGTACCATTGTTGTTCACAGCTGAGGGAGTTGCAGTCCTGTAGTTCGATATCACGAGCCTCCACTGTGTAGGAGTAACTGTGGGAGCTGTGTCAGCCTTGTAGTAGAGGCAGAGCCAAAGTAAGGGTACCCATTCCACTCCAATTAAGGCATATGTTTAAGGTAAGTATGTTAGGCAATGGTATCATTAACAGAGTACGAGGCAACATGTTTGTTGTGTCCTTGAGCAACATAGGGGTAAATATAACGTTATGTCCACCATCTGGGCAACAGGTAGGCCATGTGTTACAGTCTGGTACTCATTTGGAATGTGTATGTGGCAGTCCTTGTTACAAGTAGGGGCTTCATATGTGCATGCTAGTTGTGCAGCTGTGCTAATCTGTAATGTGAATTTGAAAGGATTGTGTACTACCCTCAGATATTAGTGGGCCTCATTTGCATTACCTGAGTTAATGCATATTAATGCATAATGTGACACTTTATTCTCTTATAGTTTTGCTATAGGGATATGTGAAGTGTGTTCCTATCTGCAGGCTGTGACTTCCATCAGTGAAAGCAGACATTTCAGTTGAAATGCACTGTGTGGATAATGAGTGCATGACTCAGTCATTATTTGCTGGCTTCACAATAATGTAATTTAAGTGCTACACAGCACTGGATCTAAACCCAGGATTATGTGTGTGGCAAAACATACTGCTTTCAAGGCACTTAACAGTCTGAGCTACTGAGTCACTGCTACAGCAGCTGTAATTGCAAGATATAAGTTCACACATACAGGCTGCAACATACCTTTTCTACATCCATCATTATGTGCATGGCTTTATATGTATATATTTCGGCACTAGGTAACCAGTTGAACATGTATTTTGCCAGTAATGCCTTAGCACGTGTATTTTTAAATGTTGCTGATAAAAGGGGACATGTACCTGCTATTAGAGACCTCACTTATATCCATTATTCTGTGTTTGGCTTTCTAGCTGTTTAGTCTTGCAATACACTCCAAGGTGCACCTCCAATTTTTTATTTATCTTTAAGCACGGCACGAT
Source organism: Protopterus annectens (assembly GCF_019279795.1). Lineage (NCBI taxonomy): Eukaryota > Metazoa > Chordata > Ceratodontiformes > Protopteridae > Protopterus > Protopterus annectens. The sequence goes on along the minus strand of NC_056736.1, from coordinate 30,242,073 downwards.
GCACAGCTCCACATAAACGTGCTTAATGACTGTATTGCAATTACTATGTTTTTTCTTAAACCCCCTAATTAACAGCTGTTTGGTGTGGTAAGTTAATGCAATGGTCTACAGGTGTGATGGTCTTGGGCCCAAAATAAGGGACAGGTGTTTATTTTGTACATATTTATTATTGTTTAAAACACATATATCAATATAGCTCCATTTCGCTGAGCTTAGTGAAGCTGCACAGCATCTTGCTGCACTGTGCTAAAAATATATATAGAAAAATGGGGAGATAGGAAAGTGGTGAAATGGGGTGCAAGCAAGGGGAAAAACATAGTGAAAGGCAGGTAGATATGTGCAGGAAGGGTGTAGCAAAGAACCATAGCTATCCATTTCATGTGCAGCAACAACTATGCACCTTGACAGGATTTTTAGATAACTTTGGACTCTCACCTGAAAGATAGAATAAGGGAAAACCTATATAGTACTAGAATATGTTCTAGTAACAGTGGTATATCCAAGCATACCTTATTGCAAGGGAATGATCATACATTTAAATTTATGGTGATAGATATTAATGTACCTAGCCTACGAGAAGGTGACATCAGAAACATGACAGAAGGTAGAAAAGTTAAGTGGATACTCAGACAGAGAGCTGACAGGGGCAGAGGCCTCAATGAGAGGGCATCCCTATAACCCACACTTAAATCTAGGAGACTGAGAAATATACAGACATGACTAAGGGTTAGTCCCACTCTGTTTATTAGTATGTATTTTTTAGAAAAGTTATCATATGTTATCCTTAGTCATATTTATTGCTAGGTGCTTTTATATATATGATGAATTTATTATATATATTTATAACATGTAGAAGGTTATTTTATAATAACCCTGTAGTTAGAAGTTGTTGTTTTATAACAGCCTAACCATAATGACAGAGGCAAGTTTATGTAAAGATGGTATATGTATTTACATTTTGGATACACATTTCAAACTGATTCTCCGAATCTTATTGGTTGACCAATTATATTTAAATGTCTTTGATTAAGATGGTTTTACTTATCTGAAGAAGCTCACAGCGAAAGCGCTTACTGTTTTTTATTTTATGTAATAAATGTTTTATGGTTCGTATACTGCCTGGCTGCCTCACTGCTATCTTGTGTGTTGGACTATTTTGATTTAAAAATATATTGCATTCCAGGTAATCATTTATGTGGTAATCATGAAACAGCCAGATTAGGCAGTTGTAATTACATTATTGTGACAGCTGAGGGGTATGATTGCGTACATTAAGTAAACTAGACAACTGAGATGCCTTAGTTGGCAGGCATGGGAGAAGAACCCAAAAGCTGCGACTGCGGGGGACATCTGCAAATAATGTAACAACTGACTACAGCAACTTAGAATGGACATGCAATGAATGCAGCCCTAATGCAAATATTAAGGCAGATTTATTTAGGAAAACACAATGCTGCTTAACACTTTATTGGTACTGCTGTTTATTATTTGTTAAGTCTACACACAATATATACCCATAAAGTGGGCGACCTCACGCATATACCTTTTGTTCCTGGAGTGGGAAGAAAAGAGAGTTATGTGACTGAAATTGGCCTGGAGACAGCCTTGAACCGTAGTATTTGTTGAGCAATACATTATTCAGGCGAGTACTTTTGCATTCTACAGTTATTACAGTTATATACTTGACTGCAGCAACCTTACAGTACACATACAATGCATAGAGCTCCAGTGCAATTATGTTATGACACCACAATCCTGCTGAACACCTTTTTGCTTAATGTTATTGGTATTGTTTAGTGTTTATTGCAATTCAGTTGTTATTGTTCATTTATTGCACTACACTTCTAATTGGCCATTTATTGAGCTACAGTTTGTATTGCTTATTCTTTATTGCAGTACAGTTTCTTATTCTTTATTGTTTATTCCACTATAGTTAGCATAATATATCCTTACTTACCACACTCATGTCGCAACCTGGCCAGATGCCCGGCATGGGAATGGACACTGCGAGCCATCTCAACTGGAGCTGCTGGTAGAGAAGCACACCATTATGCATAGCAATTTTGCACAGATTCAGCTTGCATTTTAGTAAACTACTGGAAGAAATACTTACATATATCTGGGACATGCCCCACCCTCGCCCCTTGGACCTAGGTGTCCAAAGTTCCCCTTTTTCTAAGTTTCAGATCATCATAGTGGTGATGGCACTGCTCACTGGTGCGAGGTATACCAATAACACTGGTAAGGTCCCTGGCCAACCAATCCCAGGCCTCAGTCTTACACTCAGAGCCCTGGTAATCACCCTGCAGCAGCCTAAGTTCATAACTGCATATCAGGAGGCCAACAAAAACCCTGGACTCCTGCACACCCCATCTCTGTGCTTGAAAGCTTGCACCCTCTCCAACACTGCCTGGCATACTGTCAGTTAGGTGGACCCTAATGAATGCTTCAGAATTCCCACCTATTGCCCTTAATATAGGTTGTTTTCCTGCCCTTACATGTCATTCAGCAGCATTCAAAAAAGTGCTGTGGTGCTTAGCATTGTGCAAGCCAGCTAAGCAGAACTGAGCATCGTGAAAACTCGCACAGGCGAAGTTTTAGTGAAAATTAGCAACATGTAAACAAAACTGGCTGTTAATCATGTTTAAGCAGTGCTGAGCACCACACAGCTCTTCCAAATGTAAAACTTATGTTTTTAAATTAAACAAAAATTTAGATTACATTAAACAAATTATATCACTGCTAGAGACTCAAACCCAAGACCTATAAAGCTTTAAGCTGTCACTCTACCCATTTAGCTACTTGGATAGTTTACAACCTAGTATACGTTCACATAAACTACTAAGCTACCCACTAAGCACTGCACCATGCAGTGCAAACAGGCTTAAACAAAATTAGAAATAAATAATTAATTACATCTGGTTTCAATTTTTAGATGTCTGGAAGGTGTCTGTTGTCTACGTGTAAGCATGGCTTGGCATTGCTGCACTCCATGTCGCACCGCGGAAATAGACATAAAAATAATTAAAAAGAAAAAAACTTATTTAAACAGATATCAAAATTGTTTACATCTAGTTTCAATTTTTAGATGTCTGGCAGGTGTCAGCTGTCTATGTGTGAGCGTCACTTGTCATTGGTGAACTCTATGCAGCACCACACACACAAATGGACATTAAGTAAAAAAAAAAAAACAATTCAACAAAAATTAGACATTTATAACACAAACTGTTAATTCACAGCACATTTAAACTGCAGCAGGGAACATTACAGGGAGCTTCACGATGTATGTAACATCTGATGAGCCTCAACACTTCTGCCTACATGGATTCAATGTTGCTGTTACTATGCTCTTCTTCGGAAGTTCGCCATGATTAATATGCATGCCACACTACCGAGGGAGAACTGTGGCCATGTACATGGGTACATACCATGTAGGCTCTACATAGAGCCTACATGATTTTATTGAATCCTGGGGAATGTATTTTTTACAAGAAAGGAAACACTAGGCTGAATGTCATGGTCCATAGTTCTGGACTAGATGCTGCCTCTTTATCTTTGCAGCTGTATTCCATCCATGAGCCTGCTGCATGGGGTCCTTTACTACCGCTGCTGACTCTTTATCATTAATCATAGTATGTCTGGAACTGGGAGTCACAGTGATAGCATGGCTCACTTCACCACCAGGCTGATGCATAATCATGTTTTGCAGAATGCAGCATGCAGTAAATATGATGAGTGCAGTAGCTGGGTCAAACTCAATGACACCCATTCAGGCATCTGAATCAACATTTTAGCATACCAAATGCCATCTCAATGACAATGTGAGTATGGGATAGGGCTGCATTAAAATTATTTTCTGCAGCCCCACAAGATGACCAATTGGCATTGTACTATGCAGGAAGAGGTGGTGGAATGAGCTAGTGTAACAGATGTGGGATTCATGTACACTGCCAGGATGCTGGACAGAGACATGTGAGTTCACTCCCATGGATCACACCTACCTGGCAGTAAATGGAATGGTAGCCCATCCAGTTGTGGTAACACCTCTCTCAACCAGATTGGGACCTAATTACAACAGGGTGGCAATCTTTTATACCAAGCACCTCAGAGAAACATGTTGCCCAGTAAAAGTCCCTCATACTCCAGGGTTGGTACTGATGTGACATTCGGAAACAGATCTACTGATCCATACATGACAAGAGTAAGTCCAGGAACTACTGAAGTATCCTCAAAGCAGAAGCCTGAGAAATTCCCAGCATTTCCCCAGTCTGCCTCTATAAGGGCCTTTGGCAAGTATAGTGAAAGCTATACATATTTTAGTATCTACAGGGAAAGAAAGGCAGTAGAATGACCCAGTACTCATGTGGGGATCATACATGTTCAATAAGCCCCTTATAACATTACTGTCACTTCTAAAACTGGGAGCCATTATCGAATCCACAAATGATGTGGATAATCTACAAAAGGGCCTTGCAGAGACAGATGTTTGGTGCCAGAGCCATGGGCTCTAGCTCAATGCCAAGAAATGTATAGTTATCCCCTTGGGGGAAAAAACATGTACCCATGAATTACCACATAAGTGGCAGTACACTAAACACTGAAAGTGTGATAAGAGACTTAGGGACACAGGTGGACAGTAGTCTCACCTTCAATAACCACATCACCACAACAGTCAGAAAATCCTTCTATGTGACACATCTCATCACTAAGGGCTTTTCATCCAGAAAAAAGGAGGTCATTGTCCCACTGTACTCATCCCTCATTAGACCCATTATAGAGTACAATGCCCCATTTGGTATGTACCTCACAAGACATCTGCAACAGTTGGAAAGGCCACAGAAATACCTCACTAAAAGAATCACAGGCCTAAAGCAGATGCCCTATGCTGACCATCTAAACAAATCCAGCTGTACTCTGTCGCATATCATCTACTCAGAGGCGATCTCTGTTTAACATACAAGGCCGTGTCAAACCCATAGCTGTTGGACATGCTACACTTAAAGAAATCCCAATCCCTCAGACCCACATGCTCCAGGGATCTAAACCTGGTCATCACAATGAACAAAACATGCTGGAGGGATAGGTTCCTGTCCCAGAGACTCCCCATACTCTGGAATAGACTGCCCATACATGTTAAGCAGAGCGCCTCTTTGGCCCTCTTCAAAAGGATACTTGATGATTGGATGGGAGATAGAAAATTCACCCAGGGGATCACGTCAATCACCCTGCTAGACAGGGGACCAGGGAAGTAAATATTCTGGGAAGTAATAGCCAGGGAATTGTTATGGCTAGGCTTGTATAGGCTCTAGGGCCGATAGCCTAGTACCAACCTATGAAAATATGAACCTATAAGAGTTTGCTAATTATCAAAGTTATAGGGGGTTATTCTCTGTCTATGTCTCCACCTTCATGGCTGGCAACAAGCAGCTCACAGTGGTAAATAGCAAAGACAGCAACAAGAGAAAGCATCTTCACTGATTGCAAACTAGATAGAAAAGGCATAATTCCACCTTCTAAAACATATCTGCAAATATATCTCAAACAGGCAGAAAGAGGATTTAGTAGCATATGTTGTTTTACATTATTTCTTATTTGCATCTCATTATTACTTAATTTGCATATGCTAATGTGCAGATATTATATTTTAGCATAAATGGTCTTAAGGAATTTTGCCTTTGCTGTGCACATGTACAAACAGCACTGATTGCCTTGATTTGTTAGCGTAGCAGCTATGAATATCACCCTATGTTTTATTACCACTTAAGTGTGTTTAGCAAGCTTTGCTGAGCATATTTAAGTTTTATAGCATTGAGTTTAACACTAAGGACATGCTTCACAAGTTTACCTCTTTCCTGATTTTGGAACATAATTGAGTCTGTCCATGCATTACAAATATATATGCACAGTCACTATATAGGCATTTAATTACTGGAAAAGATGAACCAAGAAAGACTGCCACCTGAATAGTCAGGTAGCCTCTATCAGACTTCCATCAGTGCATCTTAGTTCGCACTATATAGAATAGTAAATATAAGCTATGGAACTGTTTAGGGTCCTTAATTTAGTTAAGGTACTGAACTACTTTAATAACATGCTTTTACCTAGCTTTTTTTTTTTTTTGCAATTATTAATTAAAATAATTTGCCTGTTTGTATTAGTAATAACTTTAAACATAGACTTGTGCATTCTGTTGGTTTCAACTGAACAGTGTTGCAACATCCCAGGTCATATCTGAGTAAGTTACTGTTATGACCAACACTTATGACAGGTCAAGAAAGAAAAAAATAAAAATAAAACATAACTAATACATATATACATACTTCAAAAAGAAACTGTGCCCGTAATGATAAGGTGCAATGGAGAACAAAGTAACAACTCCAATTCTCAAGCTCCAGCACCAACAACCACATGTATCCACAAAATTATGTAATCCATAATAAGTTTAATTCAATAAATGAAGGAAAATCTTGTGTGAAAAATGGCAAGTAACAAACCATAGTCCACAACAAATGGCAAGGAACAAACCACAGTCCACAACAAATGGCAAGGAACAAACCACAGCCCACAAACCAGTTTTGCCCTATGGTGTCATCAGTGTGGCAACGAGAAGTACTAGGTATCGGGGAATATATAACATCCCCTTTAAAGACAGTCTTACAATAAACCAAATTCCCCAACCCCAAAAAAGACAAAAAAAAAACATATTATCTAAATAAATTATGACCAGAAACAAAAACTGTTATGAAATATTAAATATGCTCATTCAAACCAGGTTTAAACATTGCTCCTAAATAAATGATCCACGTGTTTTCTTTACAGTTAAGAATATTATGTTTATCTGACAAACTATCTCCCACCAACATATCAGTACCTACAAAAACAAAATGGGCAGTAGCATGGTTCAACAAATGTTTATACAAGGCGCTTCTTGGATATCTACATTGGATATCACTCAAGTATAGTGCAATTCTCTGTTTAATGTGTCTGGAAGTCTAACCCACATGGAACGCTCCACACTGACACGCTACTAAATAAACTAGCCAGTCATTTGTACAAGTAATCAAGTCACTGATATTAAAAACCCTTGATGTATTAGCCGAAGTGAATGACTTAGTTCTCGATACCACTTTACAATGCGAACAATTGCCACAAAAAGAACTTCCAAAAAATATCGCTGGGGTTTAATTTGAAATGTACCGTCTTTACTTTTCTTAAAATTAGAAAGATGTTCACCTATCATTCTACCCCTATGATAACCATATGAACAATGCTTATCTAAAAAGTGGCCAAAAAAGGAATCCAATTTTAAAATATGCCAGTATTTGTTTATTACTGCCTTGAGTTTGAAAGTATTTGTACCAAAGTTAGTAATAATTTAACAATTGTTAGAACCATCAATCATATTAATTTCATTGCTAGATCCACCTACCTCTGAACTTATCAACAAACTATCCCGTGATTGCTGTACAACAGTATCTAAAGCTGAATTATCCATCTTTGAAGAATATCTCTGATGTAAAAATCCATTCCTCATATTAGCTGCTTCATTCCGGAAACTCATGTCAGAGCTGCATATACATCTTATCCATATGAATTGAAATTTGAGGACATTACTGACAATATGTTTGGGTTGGCAACTCTCAGCATGCAACAATGAATTTTTAGTAAAAGGTTAACGATATATATTAGTGGCAATTGTTATATCAATTAATTTCATAACATTGAAGTCCAAGAAGTCCACATTAAATATATCAAACTTGCCAATAAACCTCACTCCAAATTCATTATGATTTAAATATTGTACAAAAAAGTCCCCACTGGTCAGCCATATTGCCCAACAATCATACAAATAATGCTGCCATATAAGGAGGTCTCGCAAAAAAGGGTTATTATCATCATAAATTAACCTAAGCTCCAAAACCCCAACAAATGATTATGTCAGCATATATTGGGGCAATGGAGGGACTCATAGCTGTACCCTTGATTTGCAGACACCATTCAGAACCATATATAAAAACATTATGTTCCAAAACCGCAACTTAGTCTCAATCATTCCTTTTCCTGTGTTTTCTCCCACCCCTTCTAAAGGGCCTCTAGTTTTGTTTTATGTATTGGAGAAGTTAAATTAATCGCATCACCAGTATCAGTCTCAATATTGGTATTATTCAAGGAAAGCTCAGACACACCAGAGTCAACATTAACTGAATCAGTGAATTTACGAAGTATAGATTGTGGTAATTTACGTTTATGTCTAACATCATTCTTGGGAGGATCAGCAAATCTAACTGCCCTCTTAACACATTTCCAACTATAAGCAGTATGGTTTTGTTAGACAGATGAATCATGTTGATAGTTTTTAATCTTACGAGATTGCAGCTCAGATTCAAAATCATCATTTTCCTTAAAAAATGTTATATTTGGCATCAAATGCATCCTGTAGAGAAAAGCTCTGAGCATTTTCATATGCTTTGTTTAATTTCTCAGACAAAACTGTCCATTGTTGATTGTAATACTCAATTAATAAAGTTATAAACATCTTTAAAGCAGTGATTTGGATTTGATGCTACTTCTGCAAAAATACTTCATTGTCTGCTCCTATACCTGGTTCGACATAAACATGTAACCCCCTTGGAGCAATGTCTGCAGTCAATAAGCTCCCAATAATTTATTATGCTACACGTTAGCCCTTAGTTTTTTAGCAGTCATCGTGAGCACCTTAAAAGAATCATTCGTGTCAGACTGTGCTGCAGTTTTGTCACCACTAGTCACTTCTTGAAGAAAAACAGTAAAGTCATCCTTGCCCCCCCCCCAAAAGGTTATTTACAAATGTGGTGAAATCCTGCCCCTCTAACATTATTAAATACTGAAGGTAATGCCTTGTAAAGATATAACAAAAAAAATAGTGCACTACACAGCACTGGCATAGTCCAAGCTATATAGCATATGTATGTATGTACATATAAAATAAAGTAAGCACTACAGCGGATAATGACCCATATATAGATATTTATTTATTTTATTTATTTACTTCCATTTATTTACTAGGGAAAGTCCAACTGGGCACAAAAAGACCATTTTCAGCAGAGGCCGTGGGAGAAAAGCTCAACAGAGTACAATGCTGTAAAAGTTGAAAATTCTTAGTAGGATACATAATATTTACAGCACAATTTTCATTAAGCATACAGGTTGAGAAATTAATATGAGTTACACATTGCAGAGAAATAAAATAATCATAAAAGATACATATTTAGGTTAAAGAGGACATGCTGGGATATTTATATAAAAAAGTAAAAAGTTAGTCCATTTTGCATATGTTTTGTCCATTCATGTAGAAGTCAAAGCTGAGCTGTCTTACTTTGGTATCACATTCTGAGGGTATCCCTATTTACTTTTCATGCAATATCTGAAGTTTACAATTCAAGTGCCATCCTTTCAACTCAGTAATTCCAAAAATTGCTAGCTGTTCATTCAGCAGGCATTTCTCAGCTAATAAATAAAGCATCCATCTTTCTACACAATTCTGTCAATTGACATGTCCACATAGTCAGCTACAAACAAATGTTCCAGCCTCACAATGCTAGTGTTACATTGCTAGATCTCACCTTCTTGTAGGTTTCATAGGTTCATAGGTTCATAGGTGGGTACTAGGCTATCTGCCCAAAGACATTTATAAGCCTAGCCAGAATGTGTTGGCTTTCGCCGCCCACTTAGATTAGTTCCCTGTGCCTCTGTCCAGCAGAGTCACTGAAGTGATCCCCGAGGTAAACTTTCTGTTTTCCATCCACTCGTCAAGGTTTCTTTTGAAGAGTGTTAGTGAGGAGCTCTGCCTAATGTAGATTGGGATCTTGTTTCAAAGCATGGGAAGTCTCTTGGACAGGAATCTATCCCTCCAGCACGTCCTATTTATTGTTGAGGTGAGGTTTAGATCCCTAGAGCGTGTGGCTTGAGGGGATAAGGTTTTCTTTAGGTGGAGCATGTCCATCAATTCTGGGTTGGACATGGCCTTGTATGTCAGGCAGAGATCACCTCTGAGTAGGCGGTATGCAACCGAGTACAACTGGAGTTTCTTCAGTCAAGCTGCATAGGGCATCTGTTTGAGGCCATTGATCCTCTTGGTGAGGTACTTCTGTAGTCTTTCCATCTGTTGCAGGTGTCTTGTAAGCTACATCCCAAATGGGGCATTGTACTCTAAGATGGGTCTGATGAGTGATGAGTAGAGGGGCACAATTACCTCTTTTGATCTGGATGCGAACCCTTTTGTGATTAGGTGGGCCATGTAGAAGGATTTTCTAACCACTTTCGCAATGTGATTATCAAAGGTGAGATTACTATCTACTTGGGTCCCCAGATCCCTTATAACATCTTCCGTATTTAGGGGACTACCATCTATGTGGTAGCTTGTGGGTACATTGTTTTTTTCCAAAGGGGATGACAATGCACTTTTTGGCATTTAGCTTGAGGTCATGATTTTGACACCAGGTATCCATCTCAGTGAGTCCCTTTTGGTGGATGTCTGTGTCAGCCGGAGAGTCAATTATAGCCCCTAGTTTGCAGTTGTCTGTGAACTTGGTCAGCCATAGTCCTCCTGTGCTTGCCTGTACCTCTGAGAAGTATATGCTGAAAAGGAGGGGTCCTAGGACTGAGCCCTGGGGAACACCATTTGTAACCGGTTTAGAGACAGACCTAGTTCCTGCAACTCTCACCATGTGGGTTCTGTCCGTGAGCCAGTTGGCAACCCATCTTGTGACATAGGGGTTTATGTTCAGGCTGGTGAGCTTGTCTATAATACCAGAATGGGGAATGGTGTCGAAGGCCTTAGCGAGGTCTAGGTAGGCTGTGTGTACCACCTTTCCCTCGTCTATATCCTTGATAACTGTCTCAAAGAAGTCCACCAGGTTTAAAAAGCATGATCTGCCCTTAACAAAGCCAAACTGGGTAGGGACCAGTGTTTGGAGGTTCCCAATGTCTCTGTTAATGAATTCCATGATGATGCACTCCATAGCCTTGCAGACCAAGCTAGTCAGGCTTATAGGGTGATAGTTCCCAGGGTCTGTTGTGGCTCCACCTTTGTGGAGTGGAATAACCGTTGCTGTGCACCACTCTATGGGTATGTAGCCTGTGGAGAGGCTGAGTTAGAACAGCATGTTTAGGTAAGGGGTTAGTTTGTCTTTGAGCTTGTGTAGGACGCAGCCTGGGACACCATCCAGTCCCATTGATGCTGTGTTTTTGGATTTGGAGAGGGCTGTTTTAACCTGAGTGTCTGTGATTTCAGGGACTCTTCATTCTTCTGCTATGGTTATGGGCCCTTTTGGCGGTAAGAGGGGTGCGAAGTTTGTGCTGAACCTGTCTGCCAGGATGTTGGCGATATCAGTCGGTTCAGTGTATTTTGTGTCATTTTGCACTAACTCTGAGCAGATCTGAGCATTGCCACTTAGATTCTTGACATAGCTAAAGAATGCCTTGTGGTTATCTTTGGAGTCCTTGGCAATTTTTCTTTCAAAACTATCCTTGGATGATTTTATGAAGGATCGTAGTTTCTTGCTGATACTGATCAGGAGTGTCTTCCCTTCTTGGGATTTTACTCTTTTCTGTACTAGTTTTCTCCTTCTATTGTATAGCTTGTTTATGGCAGGAGTCCACCAGACTGGTTTCCTATTCTTGGAGGAGTGAGTCTAGGTTTTGCTTGAGATGGCACGATCCATACATTCTTATAGCTGCCCACAGAATGCATTAGTAAAGGATTTTGCAACTTGGACAGTGTTATCCTTCAGCATGGGGGCATTGAAACTTTCCACCTCCATCTTAAGTAAGATGAAGTTTGCTTTTGAAGAGTTTTTCATGGTGGCTTTCTTGTCTGGGGGTGGGGGTGGAATATGGATATCCAAAGTGATTTGTTTATGGTCAGATCTAACCAGCAAGGGGTTGACCTCTGGTGTGGAACACCGGTCGCCCATGTTGGTGATGACCAGGTCCAATATGTTGTCACCTTTGGTGGGAGTGTTAACCAGTTGAACCAGGGCATTTGAGTTTATAAATTCTAGGAAAAGTGGGGCAAGGGAGTTAGTACTTGAGTAGTTCTCCCAGTTAATGCTTGGGTAATTGAAATCACCCAATATTAGGGTGTTTGGTAGGAAGTTTATGTTTCCCAGTGTTTCCAGAAACGTTGAATGGGGGTCCTGGGACACGGTGGGTGATCTGTAGCAAGCTACAATTTGAATTGCAGTTTTGACCATTGTTAGTTGCACGTCGATGATCTCTGAAGCATCGTGGTGTGTCACTAACCTGGAGGTGTGTGTATCCTTGATGAATATGGATATGCCCCTGCCTTTTGTATTTCAGTTGGTTTCTGTGGCCGAAATGTATGGTATGAGTTGTAGCCTGGTAGTGCTGGGGAGCTCATGGACCCTTAAACCAGGTTTCTGTCACTGCACATATATCGATTTTCTCCATACTGAGGGGTGCCTCAAGTGCATGCATTTTGAGGTTTAGACTTCTGGCATTGAGTATCATTACCCTCAGTTTTTTGTTACTTGTGCTATTTACGGTGGTGGGTTTGTCTTTTGAGCCTTGCCTAAAAAAGGCACTATGGGGGTGGCAAGAGTCTTGGCAAGTATTCGAAAGCCTAAGGGTGACAAGTGCAAGCCATCTCTAGTGAAGCAGCATGGCTTGTCGAGCATGTCATCCCAGGCAGACAGATACTGGATCCCCTTTGAATGACACCAGAAACTTAGCCAATTGTTGAAATCGAGAATTTGTTCTTTATACCATGGTATCATTCTTGGTGAAGGCAGGATGCTACTCAGGGTCAGGGTCATACTGGCCTTGTCTACATGATCAGAGAGCTCTTCCATGTCTCTTTTCATGTAGTCCAGGGAAGTACAGCTCAGGTCATTCACACCAACATGGACAATGACAGAGTCATATTTGTACTTGTTCTTGAGAGACCTGAGTGCTTGTGTTATGTGACGGATCCTGGCACCTGATATGCAGCTAACAGTAACCTTCTCCTTATTCAGCCTAGTGAGTGGGACATCAGTGTGCCTGACTATAGAGTCATCTATTACTAGTATGTTGGGTATATTATTTTGCCTTAAGGGCTGTGATTGCATGGTACACTGGTTTTGTGAAGTATGTGTTTCATGGTTTGTGTTGGGGAATGGAGGTTGCTTGGATGTTTGCTTTGGAGGTCTCTGTTGGTTTTGCAGATTTTTATTTAGAGCCTCCGAGTATGTTTCCATGTATTTATGTGTGTTTTTTACTGGTGCTGGTTTAATGGGTCTATGTAACACTAGTGGTGTGATACTAAGCCTGCCTCATGCATTTGTGCTTACGTCTGCTACAATAACACAAATGTAGACCATTATAGCCAAAATCAATGAATACACAGCCTGAAGAAAATACTTTGTTGAGGCCCCTGAAGGTGCACAGCTAGGAGACAAAGTGCATTGCTCCCCATTTAAAGAGCAATAGACTGGTGCCTGGCGTACAGACTTCTGTTGACATACACCAAACAACTTATCCAACCTTCTGCAGATTCTGTTTTGTAAATTTCAAGATATGCCAATGTCATGTGGGCTCATACACTTTATTCTATTTGTTGCACCACCCTAGATCTTATTATTTTTCTGTTTGTCACATCTTACACCTTTTTCAGTTTAAAATGGTGGTGGAGCTATGCTTGCACTGCTCTTATAAATCAAAAGAGGAAGAAATTATAAGACTCCTCTCATTTATATACTTTAAAAGTGAATCTCTAAACCTCATATCATTTACGTTTCTGCCATCTCCAGCTTAATCCTAAAGTATCCACCCTTCAATCATAGCACTTTAATCATCTTCTAATAATTATTAGTCTACCATTATATACAATTATGCTGTCACACTCAGAGTTGCTTATAAAACAAAGCAGCAAGGGTCAGTGATCAAATATAATATATGGTCATATTTCAAAAAAAGTTCAAAATATGAGCAAAAGAACCACAAATACATTAATTAAGTCCTCCATATTGTGTCATAACATTTTATGATTTTCATGTCCCAGTTCATGTCATTACATGCTGATTGTGGATTCCTCTGTGTGGTGTATCCAGTGGATTTGGTGTGTTCTACCATTATATAGTGAATTCTGCTCACTTTGTAAATACAGCCACTTTAGTTAAAAGTCACCATTCCATCCTAGTAACTATATTAATTTACATTAATTTCATATATCTGCTGTGTTCAGTAAGTAATATGCAGACAGTTACATGGACCTGTTTTTACTGTTATAACTCTTTTAACTCATGTGACATTTATCGGTTATTTCTACTCAGAAATATTACAACTCTCATCACCTGTTTGTTGGTCTTCACCACATATGTACAAACTCCACGCTGATGTCATACTACAATAATACATGGCTGATTCCATTATAATAATGAAGCCATTGTCTCTGCACGACCTCTCCCTCTTCTTCTGTTGCATCTGGAATAATCCATTTTCTAGCGATCGCTGCCTTTATTATAACTCAAACCTAGAACTCTTCTGCTAAAAGTAATTCCTGCTGCTACAAGACCCCCCCCCCAGGCTCCTATGTCAAAAATTGCTATTTTGTGTAACCTAGCTGACACCCTCTACCACTACATATCCAATCAAACTGCATAACAGAAATGATGCATATATATATATATATATATATATATATATATATAGAGAGAGAGAGAGAGAGAGAGATGGAGACACATGTCTATATCTAACTATCTATATATATATATATATATGTGTGTGTGTGTGTGTGTGTGTGTGTGTGTGTGTGTGTGTGTGTGTGTGTGTGTGTGTGTGTGTGTGTGTGTGTGTGTGTGCTCATATGTAAGTACTAGGATAGCTACCCTTTGGGGCCATTTTAGATCTTGCCAATTTTCCATGGGTAAGAATCAAATTCTCAACCCTGTGTCAATAAAATAAACACCTTAACCATTATGACAAACTCCAACCACACACATAACCTTTTGGCTCAAAAATAATGTCCAAGGCCAAAAGATAATGAGGAATAATAGCCCCAAATCTGGGGAATATTTCAAATATTGCATTTGTACTGTTAGAAATTCACTAGAATAACAGGATTTACAATAGCATGCATTTTTTTCTGACGGTTATGAAGTATGAAGGTTAAATATTTGTCATTATCTAGTGACTGCATTCCTCGGCAGTTTACCAAACAAAAAATAAAAATGTTATGACGAACCAACTAAAATATGAGACAAAATCTTGGACATTAAACAAAATATGAGAAAATTGAGAAATATGCTTCAGAATTAATTATTTTACTTATGTATTCATTTATTTATTTATAGGCCTTTGATTACTGGGAAAATCCAACTGGACAAAGCCCCTTTTCAGTACAGCCCGCAGGAGAAAAGCTCCATAGTGCATACTTTTTTGCAAATAATTATTGTGAGATAACAAAGACAGTATTCTACATAACACTAAGCTATATATGGTTTAACAGTTAATCACCATGTTAAGTATACTATTCAGTATTTGCAGCAGGCTAAACCTACTCATATCTAAAAATCATTCAGCATTGTGTTGCAGTTTATGTGTAAAGTTATGCTGAAATGTTAACACACAGAGAGCAGATGAGGCATATGCATATTTTATCCAAAAGGTTATTTACATGACATATGTGAACAGCTGACAGAGTATGATGATTTTTGTGTTATTTACTTGAGTTGGCTGCATAAGGCTGCGAAAGGAGGGCACTTACAAATGATGCTTGTAAAAGGACTAAATTGTTTTGCTGGTAAGTATAATTTCATTGCAATTTTAAGATGATTGTATACAAATGGGGTTTAGTAATAGGGGTGTTTCTAATTCAGGACTGTTTTTTTGACATATATGTTTTCAAGAAGTAGCCTCAACTGCCGAAAGCATCAAAGAGACCAGATTAAAGTGGTTCAGACATAAGTGCAAAAAAGAAGAAGACAATCTGGTGAAGAACACTTGGGACAGACAGGAAGAAGACAAGATAAAATGAAGGCATGCAGCAAAGAGGTGGATAGATTCTGTGAGAGAAGGGCTGTGGTAGTCACGCATGATTGTTGAAGAAGGTAGGAGAGTAGCACTGAATAGAAATAGATGGCAGCAATTGGCACAATGCCCTAACCCCGTGTAGAAAATGAGAAAAGGGGCTTGTTGTTGATGATGATAATGTTTTCAAGGAGGTTGCAAACTGTAGACGAGGCAAGATGTATGCAGAGGCAATCCCAATTATGACTTTTGAACAAGCATTAAAAATCTGCAGCTATTTTGAGATATTCTACTGCAAAAGTTCATTTTTTAAACATGTTTTTATCTTGCTGGTAGGAGTTGTGGTAAGTGAGTAAGTAATAGTGCCACAATCTACATACTGCCATGTTAGGTTTATTAAGGGAATCAGAAGCATTTATCTAATATGAATTAAACTGTGTGCTATGTTATAGCTTGCTTGTCCTGTAAAAGTGCAGTGTTGTGATACTTTACCCAGTAGAATATATTTATTGAATGTTGATCAAAACAGTTTTGGAGTTTTGCCTTGTTTTTTCATATAGAGTTCATAGTAGTTTTCCTTAGCCTTTAGAATGGTACATTTTGTTAGATTTCACTAGTGCTGATATTGTTGATGATTGTTGTTGTTTTTTTTTTTTTTTCCTAAATGCCATTATATCATACCTTATCTCTGCTGCATATTAGCTTTTATCTGCAGAAGACATGGTGCTGGTTTTTATATGGCTCTTTTCCTGCAAAGAAGAATAAGGCAGTCTAATATTAAGAGGAAGGCTATGTTAATGTCAGTTACTTCATCCATAGAGGCATGTCTTCAATAGTTCCCAGCTGCTTTGCATAAGGATAGACAAATAGGTTCCTTACTAATTTTATATATACATTTATGCAGCATTCCAAAAAATGATAATTCAGTCTCTCTAGCTAAGCATCATGAGTTCTGTATTTATTGATAAACGATAGCCATAATCATCAAAGCAGATGTCCAGTGTTCACTTGTGTCATTTGTTAATATAGTCACTGAAGTAAACAGTGCTTACATTTGGAGAACAGAAAAAATGCTAATAAAAGATAAGTTTAGCTTTTCTAAACCATTCTATTTTTCTTTCCAAAAAAATCAATAAAAACAATATTAATCTTATTTTGCATCTATTACTTTATCCTTTGGCAAATGATTCTTACTTCTTTGGGCTTAGGACTGAAATCCGAGTAAGTGCTTCTTTGTTTTCATGCAACACTGCCGGCCATTACTATTCATATTCTTATAGTCATACATGTTCAGATGTAAATTAGGTACTATGTTGCAGTGGTTAGCACTGTTGCTTCACGGCACTTGTTTCTCTGGTTTTGTTCCTAGCTGAGGTTCTTTAAGTACAGAGCCTGCACACTTTCCTGTGCCTGTGTAGATCTTTAACAGGTAAACTGTCTTACTCCATTATCCTCAGCCTATGCTTTAGATCTATTGATCAAAAGTGTTTGCACTGTGAGTGTGTGTGTGTGTGTGCGTGCATGTGTGTCTGTGTGTGTGTGTTTGTGGGTACATGTGTACATGTGTGTGCACTGTTTATTTGTGTGTGTGTGTGTGTGTGTGTGTGTGTGTGTTTGTGTGTGTGTGTGTGAGATGGAGTGGTATTCATTCTGGGATTAATTTTCAACTTTAAATCCAAGTGCTTGGATAAGTTCTGTCTCTCCCATAACCCTTAGGAAGATAAAGTAGGAAATACAGAATGAATGAATGAATAAAACTTTCAAATATGTAGAATTTTCTATAAAAGTCCTGTTTGGCTTTCTCCTCCGAGGTCATGTTGAAGTTTTGTTTAAGAAGACTGTATGAATTATTGCTATGGTGTATATTCAGACTAGTAATTAGTATACTAATGTTATTTGTACCCAAGATTTTAGCAAAATTTATACATAAACCTTCCAATGTATTGCAGCAATTTCAACCTTCTCTCTGCTTCATATGGTATGCAAAATGGATTTTAATCAAATATTCTCTGTTTATGTTTCTTGACAGACTTAAGATTAGAAATTGTAAATTAACTAATTTTCTCTGCTGCTTGATGTATGACTGTGTTTAGGATAATCAGGGCAAATAGTAAAATGTTTGTTTGCTGCTTCATGTAACAGCCAAATAATTCCCAATAATCCCCAAAATGACCATTATCCAGTACTTCTGTCTTGGTTATTTAAAATAATCTATCTAACTATCTATATATCTGTATATTTATATATATATATGATTTCTGCAGTATCAGTCAATTTTAGGTAACATTAATTTTCGTATTGTCAACACAATTTGGCTGATAGTACAGATAGTTTACAGTTCTAGAACAGATAATCCCAGGTTTGGGAAATGTTCCCTTCTTCCAGAGATTGTGCAATTTTGGAATTTGAATAAATCAGTAACAGAGTCTGTGTGTGTGTGTGTGTGTGGGGGGGGGAGACTTCCCACCAAAACCCCCGTTTTAATAAGTGCATGTTACAATGATTAGCCTTAGAGCATGCACACTAACATGTCATTATGTGTTTGTTAATGTAAGTATGTTGACATTCGTGTGTGTAAACATTAGTGAGGTCAATGTCACAGCTATTCAACAGCTACTACTAGATCCATATGATCTATATAGATAGAGATAGATAGATAGATAGATAGATAGATAGATAGATAGATAGATAGATAGAGATGGATTCATAGATTCATAGATAGGTGCGAGGCTATTGGCCCTAGGGCCTATATAAGCCTAGCCAAAAAGGTACCCTGGCTTTCGCCACCCAAGAAAATTATTTTCCTGTGCCCCTGTTGAGCAGAGCCACAGAGGTTATCCCCTATTTACCATCCAATCATCAAGATTTTTCTTAAAGAATGCTAATGAGGAGCTTTGTTTGATATAGACAGGTAGTTTGTTCCAGAGTATGGGAAATCTCTGGGACAGGAATCTATCCTTCCTGCATGTTCTGTTTATTGCGGTGAAAAAGTTTAGGTCCCTAGAGCGTGTAGCTTGAAGGGATTGGGAATTCTTTAAGTGGAGCATGTCCAACAGCTCTGGGTTTGACATAGCTTTGTATGTTAGGCAGAGATCGCCTCTGAGTAGGCGATATGTAACTGAGTAAAGCTGGAGTTTTTTGAGACGGTCTGCATAGGGCATCTGACTGAGGCCAGTAATCCTCTTTGTGAGGTATTTCTGTGGCCTTTCCAGTTGTTGTAGATGTCTTGTGAGGTACTTACCATAAGGGGCGCTGTACTCTATAATGGGTCTAATGAGTGATGAGTAGAGGGAAACAATGACCTCTTTTTTCCTGAATGAGAAACCTTTTGTGATGAGGTGTGCCATGTAGAAGGATTTCCTGACTACTGTGATGATGTGATTATCAAAGGAGAGACTACTGTCCACCTGGGTCCCAAAGTATCTTATCATACTTTTGGTGTTAAGTCGACTACCACCTATGTGGTAGCTCATGGGTACAGAGTTTTTACCAAAGGGGATGACAATGCACTTTTTGGCATTGAGCTTGAGGCCATGGCTTTGACACTAGACATCTGTCTCAGTGAGGCCCTTTTGTAGGATGTCCACATCGTTAGGAGTTTTGATTGTGGCTCCTAGTTTGCAGTCATCTGCAAACTTCTTTAGCCAAAGACCTTCTGTGTTAGCTGTACTTCAGAAACGTAGATACCAAACAGGAGAGGACCCAGGACTGAACCCTGTGGTACTCCACTTGTCACTGGTCTGACGTTGGATTTTAAGTCTGCTACTTTCACAGTGTGGGTTCTGTCAGTGAGCCAGTTGGCAACCCATCTTGTGATATAGGGATTTATACCTAGTTTAGTGAGTTTATCTATAATTCCACAGTAGGGGCTGGTGTCAAAAGCCTTGGTGAGATCTGGATAGGCTGTGTGAACCACCTTACCCTCATCTACAGCTTTGGTGACTGCTTCAAATACATCTATCAAGTTTAGGAGACATGATCTGCCTTTTACAAACCCGAACTGGGTGTGGTCCAGAGTTTGGAGATTACCAATGTCTTAGTTTATAAGTTCCGTGATGATACGTTCCATGGCCTTGCAGACCAGGCTTGTTAGGCTAATGGGGCAGTAGTTCCCAGGGTCCATGGTGGCTCCCCCTTTGTGAAGTGGGATAACCATTGCTGTGCACCATTCAGTGGGCACAAAGCCTGACGAGAGGCTATGATTGAACATGGTGCTTAGGTGGGGTGCCAATTCATTCTGTATTTCGTGTAGAATGCAGCCTGGGATATTGTCATGTCCCATGGATGAAATGTTTTTGGCTTTGTAGAGTGTGGTTTTTACCTGTGCAGCCATGATTACAGGAACTTTGCATTCTTCCGGTATAGAGATGGGCCCTTTAGGGGGTGAGAGGGGGGTAAAGTTAGCACTGAACCTATCAGCCTGTGTTGGCAATATCAGTTGGTTCTGTATATTTAGTGCCATTGTGCTGTAACTCAGAGCAGATCTGAGTGTTGTCATTGAGATTCTTGACATAGCTATAGAATACTTTGTGGTTGTCTTTAGAATCAGTGGCAATTTTGTTTTTGTAACTAGCTTTGGAGTATTTTATGAGGGATCTCAGCTTCTTACTGAAGCTGACCAGGGAGTTCCTCCAATCATGGGATTTTACTTTTTTTTCCAACAGTTTCTTTCTTCTGTTGTATAGTTTGTTTATGGCAGGTGACCACCAGACTGGCTTCCTTTTTTGGAGGATAGCATCTTGGTTCTATTAGGGATAGCATGATCCATCCACTTGTGTAAGTGCTTATAAAGTGCATTTGTGTAGGATTCAGCAGTCGTACCTCTATTGTCCGTCTGCATTGACAGTAATTTGTTCTATCCCTGAGTAAAAAAAAAAAAAAAAAATCATAGAACTGAATGCCATTGAGGGTGCTATTTATAAACTGATTTCAACCCTGTATCATCCCTAGCTACATTTCACTATCTGTCCCAGTCCATTCTGATAAGGCTGCCTCTCATTTTATACTGCAAACCCAGAAGAATATCATGCTCTTGTAGAACCCACTAGGTCAAGAATAATTTACTCAAAGAGAGGAGGCAAGGAACAGCTAGAAATCTAACTCTCTTTATCCTGATCAGAAAACCCAACATAAAGAATTAAACACATTTACTAGAACCCTAAGGAAATCTCTTAATGTTACTGTTTTGCTCAGGAGTGGACAAAAATTGCACCTAGGCAAACAACTGCAGTTTGAAAATCATTCAGATATTAAATGAATAATCCTAAAACCATTCCATCCTCATTTCCTATTCTAGATTTAAATATTTCTTTGGGTAGTATTAAGGACATTAAGGACATTACCAACTGAGCATTAATACTTCCAAGCACAAATTGTTATACCTCAACAATTCCTGCAAAACAATACTAAACTACCTCCCACTATTTACTTTAGGATCATCACTTCCACGAAGAACATAATTCCCTAAAAATGTGCAATGTAAAGTGCTCAGGCCCCTGTGCACTGTACCTTAAATTCCTAAAATGTCTTGATTCTTATGAGAAAAGTAATATTCACATCTGTACCATATCACTAAATTCAAAAATCTTACTCTGAAACTTGAACTACTATATCTTCAGACTATAGTCCTTGTCTCTGCAATCTTGTTAATGTGCTCAAAATAACTTCGATATAGATAATCACTAATAAAAATCAACCACATAAAATGCAGCGTACCCTGACTGCAGCACTATAGCTCTCATCAACACAATTATTAAGCAAGCAATAATGCCCTCCAGGGTGTGTGTTAATGTGTAATTGATGCCCACCCAGGGGTGTGTCTACACCCCTGGCCAGGCATTAATCACACATTAATACACACCCTGGAGGGCATTATTGTGCTTAGAGAATGGGATCTCTGTAATATTGTTGTGTTTTACTTACTTATGTATTTTTTATGGTGTATTTTATTTTTTTAATATATTTTTGATGTAAAATAGTTCCTCCACCTAATGTTTCATACTTGGTATAGTATATGTTAATGGTGTTGCAGAAAGCATTTTACATCCAAAATATATTAAACAAATAAAACAGTACTTAAAAATACATTTGTAAGTTAAACACAACAATTTTACAGAGAACCCATTCTCTAAGGGCACATGCTACCAGGGGATCGTTGGTGCACCTTTGCACTTCACTCACTCACTCACTCACTCACTCACTCACTCACTCACTCACTCACTCACTCACTCACTCACTCACTCACACACACCCACACACACAGTCTCTCTGCTTTCATGCACACATTCACTCACACAAGATTGGACTCACCCTCTTTCACAATCTCTCACAGTCTCCAGCTTCTTTCATACATACATTCAGTCTCACTCTCTCTCTCTCTCTCTCTCTCAAAATCAGTCTCCTCTGTTTACATACATGAATTCACTTGCATATCCCTCTCGCTCTCACTCGCTCTGTAGATCAATCTCTCTCTCTCTCTCTCTCGCACACACACACACACACACACACACACGCACACACGCACACACACACACACACACACACACACACACACACACACACACACACACACACACACACACACACACACACACACACACACACACACATACATACACAATCACTCTCTCTTACTCTCATACACATAGATAGATAGATAGATAGATAGATAGATAGATAGATAGATAGATAGATAGATAGATAGATAGATAGATGGATCGATAGATGGATAGATAGAGAGACATTTATGTTAGTTTACAGACACTGAGTTTTACTTGGCATTGTGTAAAAACTTAGTAGCTGTATAATTTGTACATCTCCTAGGGAATTGATATTTTAACTGAAGAAATGATCCCTACATTTGCAGGAGATGACTGTAGTCTGACAGAATGAAAATGGCAACATGAACATCCCTATGGTACTTTCACCCTTGGATTTGTTTTACGTCAACAATAGTAGGGAACTTCATTAAACCTCGATTTATTTTCTGTACAACTTTTGTCACTTTCTGGATTAATATTCCTTCTGTGCTTGCTGAAAATTCCTCATTGAAATGTATAGGCATTATGACCTTGGAATGCTAATCTTAACACAAACATTTATCTCTGCCTTGTCACCATTTCAGCTAGTGTCTTATGATCAAATCCTTAAGAAGGCTGGGCATTCATCACTTCAGCACCGTTACTTTGACTTGATTTATGGATGACTTCTAGAAGCAATAGTTATTTTGAACAGTTTAATGTTTCATAAAATCAGCCAAGAAATTTCATGGTACTCAAAAGCGCTGGTAAGTACAACTATTCAATAAATTTCAAAGCAATTTGTCATCTTGCTGAATAATAGTCTGTGAAAAATTTTCAGTGCTTATTTAAATGGGTGAAATTCTGAATAAGTGTAGTGCACTCAGATGGCATTAATATTGAGCATTCCATAATCCAAACAGAACACTGTAAAACTAACTGTATGATAATGTCACTGTTTAAAATTGTAGTATAAAAATGATAAAAATGTAATGAATTTTGCAAACTACTGAAATAAGCAAACTTCTTGTATTACTGTTTGTTAACAACCGATCACACAGTTTAAAAGAAATGTACTTGATTTTATCAAGCACAGGTTTTAAAGTGTAATTCTTGTGGTTTAATGAACTTTATAAAGTTCATGGAAAAAATAGCTAACTGCATGATATTATCAACTGCACTGTATCCATTTTCTGTTAGAAATATTTGAGTGCCAAGAGACTGCAAAACTAGTATTGCACAAGAACAAATGCATTGCATGCATGACACCTTTTCCTGAAAGTATTATAAACTACTGAAATTGGTTTAACTTATGAGGGCTAGGCCTGCTCTTATATTCTGTGCTAGTATAGTCAGTATAGATGTAGACATTAAAATATTCTTACTGTTTGCCAAAAAAAATGCACTTATACAATATCATGATTAATTTTGTCTTCCTGAAGTGCCAGAAAAGTGCATTGTGTTCTTTTTGTCAGTATGTTTTTTAATATTTGTGAATTGATAAAGAAGAGGATACTGTTACTGTAACCTTGACCTTAATATGATGAATGACTTGATTTAGAGAATTGGAAAATGCATTAGTTTATGTATAATTACCTGTAAGGGTAGCTGCCTGAATATTCAAATATATCAATATGCTAATTTGTCAAACCAGCACGTTTAATTCAGTCACATGCACCTGAACGTCTTTTAAAAATGTAGATTCTGTCATATGAATAAGTCACAAAACTTAGGCCACTGTGTACTAATGACCCTTAACAGAGAAGCAAAATATGTTGCATATTTGGTATGATTTTATTTAATTCCTTATTTAGAATCTGTTGCCCTGCTTGCTTCTAGTAGGAAATGTAATTTATCATGGGAATACATGAAGAAAACACCTGTTAACATTTTACAGACATAACTTTTTCAATCTGTTGATTACATTTGTATTCAGATGTTTACATTGGAATGAATATTAAATACAACTTCAGTACATAGGAGAGTAATGAAACCAAAGTTCTAGGTATTAATTAAATGCTTAAGTTTGTGTTATGATGACAGCAGTCATGACTTCAGATAGCATCAGAATATCCGATTAATGACGGAAGTGTCACTGACAGATAATAGGAATAGTTTATTTTTAAAAGTTACATGGTTAACTTTCCACTAATGTTTGGTGCAAGTTGCATGGGGCAGTGATCTTAATGTAGAACTCATCAGCAATCAATGTTACAATCAAAAGTCAACTGAGAGTAAAACTTCCAATCATATAACGTGTGTCTAAAGTGTACCACTGGAGCATCATCATTAGCTATGAGAAGAAGTCATTAAATGTTAACCTGTGGACTAGAGTCAGTTTTGTCTGTTTATGTTAATTATCAGTGTCATCCATTAAAGTTCCTTTAGGACAGAAATGCCATACTCTGTTTGTAAAATTGCTGTTTAAAATATAAATGGTTCCTGTTTCTTTATCAAGGAGGCCTTACTGCTGTTTTTTTTTTACTTCTGAAAACAGCACTGACATCTAGGAACAAAATCCAAGCTATAAACCAATTTGCTCTTCCTCTCCTAACTTACATTTTTGGAGTGATTGACTCGCCCCAAAAAGTGTTGGATAGAATAGATAGGAAAACAAGAAGGATGTTTCGTGCTGACCAATTGATTTATAAAAAACAGTGCATACCAAGATTATATATTCCCCATTCCGAAGGGGGGATGGGCATCTTTGAAAGTGATTATATGTACAGATCTGCAATTGTGGGACTCCACACATATCTGCTGACCTCACAAGACCCAAACTTAATGAAAGTTTTGAAACACGAGGAGAATAAATCTAAAATGACATCTCTGCTTAATCTAGCAGTAGCTTATCGGTGTCAAGCAGGAATGGAAATCAAACCAGAAGTAGATAAAAATCAGGCAGCAACTGAATGTGCCAAAAAACAGAAGAAAGAATATAAGGTGAAGGATCAGATGAAAAGGCAAGGAATGTGGAAAAAGCATAAATATAGTTGCAAATATAGAAAACTTCTGGAAGAACCTCATATTGATCAGGAACAAACACAGGAATGGTTGAGGAGAGGCAAATTCAAACCAAGAGATGAAATGTTACTATTGGTGGCCCAAGATAGTGGGCTGTGTACACGTTGGTTTATAAAGTCCATTGAACTTGTGGGAGAAACAGACAAATGTAGGTTTGCAAAACTG
Organism: Protopterus annectens; assembly: GCF_019279795.1. NCBI lineage: Eukaryota > Metazoa > Chordata > Ceratodontiformes > Protopteridae > Protopterus > Protopterus annectens. The sequence continues at coordinate 30,216,358 of NC_056736.1, read as the reverse complement.
AATTGGAAACAGTTGCACACCTTGTTGCTGGTTGTGACTTAATAATGGCAAAAGGACTGTATACTGAAAGGCATAATAATGTGGTGAGACTGTTGCACTGGGGATTGTGCAAACATTATGGTATTTAAGTGGTCGAAAAACACTGGAAACATGAGCCACAAAGCTTCATAGAAAATGAAGATGTCTACATTACATGGGATCATCCATTACCAACAGTTCAAAGATAGATGCTAGAAAACCGGATATAGTGGTCCAAGAAAAGAAGACAAGAGTAGCATTGATCATTGAAATTGCTACACCCAGAGACTACAGTGTCTTGCGTACAACGAGACACAAAGTCATAAAATATCAGGATCTGCAGGCAGAAACAAGAGCAATGTGGAAGAAAGATACCCAGACATTTCCAATAGTAGTAGGAGCAATGGGTCTGATGAAAAAGAATTTACAATCATATTTAGATATGTTACCAATACATGTAACTCCATATGAACTGCAGAAGGAGTCATTGTTGGGCACATTATGGGTGCTGCGAAGAGCACTACTGGCTGACATCAGAGACTGAAACAATTCCTATCATGGTATTAGAAGCCCAAAAGACTTGGAGAAATTAAATAAGAAGTGTAACCAATGCTTCTGTATGGTGCACAGACCTGGGTACTGAAAGCAGAGAAGCTGACAAAGCATGAGGTAATGGAGATGAAGTACCTACAAAAGGTAGTAGGCTGCATACTGTGGGAGAGCAAACAAATGAGGACACCGCAGTGGACGTCCACAATAACACCAATTGCAGAGAGGACAAAAGTGGTTTGGTCATATGTGCAGAAAAGCAGAAAGCAGTATAACATATTTTGGAGATGCTGAAAAAAATTCAAGATGAAATAAGGGCATCCAGCCAAGATGTGGATTGACTGAAAAGGAAGACCAACAACAGCTGGGCATGACCACTAAAGAAGGAGGGAGAGTGGTCCTGGATCAAGAGAAGGGGCAACAGTTGACACAGCACAACAACCTAATGTAAAAATGCAAAATAGTTGGTTGGCGATGATGACAATGATGTCTTGCTTTAAGCCAGCTAAGATCAGACAGATGGATAAGAGCTCAAGTACTGCAGATAAAAGTTAGCACCAAACTTCATTAATTTGGCACTCCCTAATATGATGGAATGTTGTGTGATACATGAGTGAATTAAACATTACTATATGTAAGTATTCTGTGAAAGTGATATTTTGACCATTAGATCACTAAATAATTCAGATTGTCTCCCATCTCAGTTTTTATTCCACTCTAATTACTGATATTCAATTGAAAAGGCATTTGGACAAAAAACAGTATAAGCCATAGTCCTCCAGACCCGAATCATTTCAACATAGTTTTCCTGGTTACAAGTATTAAGAATATTAAAAAATTCTATCCTGACAACTGAGCACTCCAACACTGAGTGTTCTAACAGTAAAGTGCAAAACTATTTGCAATATTTAATTAATTTTAGGCTAAAGTAGAATTCATGATACTATTTCAGCAAACAGCTGTTTGGGCATATACTAAACAATAGTCAGAGCTGGATCAGGTTAAATGACTTTTACTGATATCATAATTGCCAAGGAAATGCTTTCTCTTTGGGTAGCCCTGGAATGACCATGTTAATGAGGTTGGATAATCCAGTGTCCATGCTCACTCTGTATCTATAGTGAAAAAAACATGAAAGTGTAACCCAAATCTTTGAAAAATAAAGTTCAACTGTATAAGCAATATAAAGAATCTCAAAACTTGCTGAAATTGCATCACTGCAAATTGTAGAGAGTGTCAGATGTGGGGGCTATAAATGTATATATGCTGTGTATGTTCCCTCCTGTTATTTATAACAAAGCCTACTCCAAGACTACAGTCCCTTAGAGTAGGGAGAAATATACTGGGTGCCTCATCATTGGGCATAGTATATTTTCTTCATATTTTAACATTCAGGCTCATATTTCCAAGGATCACTATCATAGTCCTTGAAATTTCTGGAAGAATCCATTCACACATTATCCTTATTAAAATCCATGTTGGGACATAGGCATGAAGTAATGTAATAGTGTGTGCATGCGTGTATATGTGTGTCTGTCTGTGATTTACTGTGGGCTGCAGTGGTATAAGTGTGTGTCTGCTGGGACACAGCCTCAGTGGCATTTGCTGCATTGTAGTTTGATGCACTGTACAGGTGCAGAGGATGCATGGTAGTAATCTGACCATCTTGTGCATGCAACAGGCAATGAGAGCTGTCTCCACCAGGAGTAGTAGTTGTACCATAACCCTAGCTTCATGTTGGCATGCAGCATGACCAGGAGCTATGTCTGCTAAGAGATATGCCACAACCATAGGGATGCCCACTCCTAGGAATAGACACCTCCATAGTAGATGAAGCCATGGAAGTATTAGCACTGCTAATGCATAATGTATGTCATCCATGCCCACAATGGCTACCATCTGTGGAGTAAGTAGTGAAATGTCTTCATAGACAGTGCCTTGTAGATGGCAGGTGACCATCAGAGGACATGACACATATCAGTATGTGAGTGAGTGCATCATAACTATCACACATATTGGGCATGAACTACCATGGGTAATCTCCCAAATCCTGCATCACTGTTACTATAGCTACTATGGTTGTTATGGTACTAGCCTATGCCTCAACCATGGCCCTGTAAAGAGTCTGGAATGTAGCCACTGATAGACCATCTTCAGTTGGTGGGTAGTAACCATGTCTCCAGAAAAGACCGTTGCCCTCTCCTTGTATGTATCTCTCCACCCATGTTGTGTAAGGACAGATCCTGACATGTGTCTACTAGTAGGTGCCACACATCTGCAAGTGCTAGTGTCCCCAGTAATATGTTTTCTTAGTGTGTTGTCTGTCTTCTGGGTGTCTGCAGGCACAAAGGATGAGTCCTTGGTCAGTGTAGGGGACGCAATACTCATGTATCCAACACTTACATTGACTGTGCCATCTCAGCCCTACCATCATCATAAGAGGTTGCAGATCTTCCAGTATCAGAAGGCAACAGCACCAAAGTGCAAATGTGCCAATGTAAGATAAAGAATAATCTGTGAATGCACCAAAGCACAAGTATGACCAGAAGTATATATGAAACTGAGGTGTATCAGTAGTAACATTATATATATATATATATATATATATATATATATATATATATATATATATATATATATATATATATACGTGTGTGTGTGTGTGTGTGTGTGTGTATGTCTATATGTCTATACATATATATATATATATATATATAGTTTTATATATATATATATATATATAGTTTTATATATATATATATATATATATATATATATATATATAGATATAGATATAAATATACTTTATACACACATGTATAGATATATATATATATATATATATATATATATAGAGAGAGAGAGAGAGAGAGATACATATAGATATAATTTTTAATTGCATAACTTATGTAGATGGCTGTGCAGGGGGAATTCCCTGATGTTCTTGTATAACACAAATAAGACAGCTTTAATGAAATGGGCAAAGTCTAAAGAGTCAAGAGGATTTATATCACCACTCACTCTCATGCTACCTCAATTAGTTTCCCCAACATCTCTCCATCCCTATTAGTAAGCAACCAAACCACACCACACCACAGCAGCACTACCACTAAACTGAAATTAACACTACACTACCTTCAATCACCATCTCTAAAACATCACCAACCACACACTCTACTTCTCCTCATAGAAGTACCCCAATGTGGAGATGTACACCCCAACCCTGATCCTGAGAATTTACCCAAAGCTACCCACACCCCTAAAACCTGTGATTCATACTTTGTAACTATAAATGCCCAAAGCTTCTGCAACAAGATCACAGAATTCCAGTCCTGGCTTAGACACCACTCTCCAGACAAAATAGCAATAACTGAAACTTGGCTTAAATCACATATACTTGACTGTGAAATCCTTCCACCAGGCTACAACATTATTCGTAAAGACAGAATCCAGAAAAAAGGAGGGGGCAGAGCCCTAATATATAAAGACTCCTTAACAATAAATTTACATCAAAATCTAGTCCCCACTTTCAGTTGTCTGGAAATCCTAATGACATCCCCCCCTTATAAACCCCAGCAAACAACTATGTATTGTCAGCATCTATATTCCCCCCGGTCATAACATCACCTATTTAGAAGACTTCCTAAGTTGGATTAATCACACTATCCCCCAAGAAACTATAATTCTAGGAGACATTAACATCAACTGGCATAACCTAGCCTCCAAGGCTCCTAACACTAGCATTAATCTCCAGAGTTTCACTCAACTTATCACCGAGCCTACATAGGCATTAAACACATGGGCTGAGGCTATATTAGACTGGATTCTAGTATCCCACCCCCACTACTACACCAACACCGGAACCCTCCCTAACACTCTAAGGGACCACCTACCTGTATTCATCCACAGAACCCAATTACACATCCCCAAACCTCACACATACAAATCAATCTGGAACCTTGCACACTTTAACCAGGAAACATGTATAACTACCCTTCAAGCTTACAGATGGTCACTATTAAAATCATTGCCCCTAGATGATGTGTAAAATATTTTAACAATACCTGTATAAACACATTAAATAGCCTAGCACCTCTTCGCACTAAATGCTCAAAACCAAACCATGCCCCATGGTTGACAAAACATACCAAACAAAATCTCTTATCTAGAGACAAAGCCTGGAAAATTTGGAAAAAATGTAGGACTATAGAAAATGAACTAAACTATAAAAAACTACTATAGAAAATGAACTAAACTATAAAAAACTTAGGAATGCCACAACAAAACTCATAATAACTGATAAGAAATCCTACTTCTCCTACAAACTCTCCTCCCAAAATACCAACCCCAAAAATTCTGGAAATCTGTATCCTCCCGTGTAAATCCTGGTAATATTCAAAACCCATCACCTGCTCCCAATAAAAACCGTCTCCAGATAGCCCAAATATTCAATAACCACTTCATTGACACCACCCAAAAACTAATTAAGAACTCATCAGCAAAATCAAATGCCATCTCTAGCAATAGCCCCATAGACCCCTACTCCCCTCAAACAATTCTCTAGTTAATCCACCTTTCTCTCTTCAACCTGTGCATAAATCCCTAGTTCAAGAACTTCTAAACAAACTAATGCCTTGCTCACTCTCTGCAGATAACTTACCACCAGAATACTTACAACTAGCAACCAAGGCTATAGCTTACCCAGTTATCATTCTAATTAATCACTCTTTCACTGAATCATATGCCCCCCTACTGTGGAAAAAAATCCATTATTACTCCACTTCATAAAGGAGGAAATGCCCATGATCCCTCAAACTATTGGCCCATCTCCATTCTCTCCCCGTTGTCAAAAATCCTAGAAAAATGTATTCAGACCCAACTAGTCAATCACCTCATCAATAATAACGTCCTATTTCCCACCCAACATGGCTTCCGCCCAGGGCACAGTCCAACCTCAGCTTTACTCTCCTTTACTGATATAGTGAATAAAGCTCTTGATACTGAACTACCCACCTCTGTACCCCTGCTAGATCCCTCAAAAGCAATCAATACAGTATGTCACTCTAGGCTTTTGCAACACCTAGAGAAACTTAGCTGCTCTCAAAATGTAATAACCCGATTTTCCTCCTAACTAAACAACAGACAGCAAGCAGTTAGATGGCAAAACCAATTATCAAATTACTTAGCAAATAACACAGGTGTCCCACAAGCATCCATTCTAGGGCCTCTACTTTTTGATATATTCATTAATGATCTACATATAGCCTCCCATCAAAGCATACTAATTCAATATGCAGCTGATTCAACTATCATCTCATCCTCAGATAATTGCACTAACCTCCAGAAAATCACACAAGACATCTTCTCCTCTATAGAAATCTGGCTAAACAACTCTCAATTGATGCTTAATCCCAAAAAGACTAAAGTGCTGCTGTTATTCTCATCAAAACCTCCAACTTCAGAATTCAAAATTCTCTGCCATAACAAAACTGAAATCGGACAGCTACAATCTGCAAAACTTCTTGGAATTACCATCAACAACAAACTCTCCTTTGAACAACATATACTCAACACACTAAAGAAAACCCACTTCAGACTGGGAAAATTATACCGGCACAAACTCTACCTTGATAAACAAACTAGGATCAAATTAGCTAACACTTTGCTTATTCCATCCCTTACATATGGAAGCCCCATTTTCACCAACCTCCATACATCTCTCAGTAATAAGCTTCAACAATGCTACTATAAGATAGAAAAATTTGCATCATAGAAAAATTCACATCAAATTTGCCTAACCGCTCACACCACTGTAATGCTCTCTCAAACCTGTCCTGGATAAAACTTCACCACTATCTCCAGTTTACTCAACTAACTATTGCCCATAAATTAATTTTCCAGCCTGACAGCTGTCCATCTCTCCAATCCATCTTACACACATATACCCTACTCGAGTCCTCCGGTCCTCAGAGAAAGCTCTCCTAAGCGTAGCTAAAACCAACAAGAGAGCAGGACAATGCCTGTATTCCTACAACATAGTGAAACTATGGTATACCCTCCCCTCTTCCATCACCCAACTAGACTCCCTGAAGCCCTTTAAAACTGCACTAAAAACCTACTTTTTACAAAATTCAAGCTGTACATGTGAAATATACTATAAGCCCCCTTAATCCTATAACTTACTTCTACCTAGAATCCTTGCCTCCTAAAACCTCTAATGTCAATCTACTCCATTGACTGTAAATACTCTATTTCTTGTCCTTTACCGTGTAGCCTACTTTAGTATGATGATAGTTTACCTGTGATTTTTCTGCATGCATGTAAATTTGTATGACATTTTGTTTGCAGTTATGTTTCTGTGATATTTTTGCCTTTTTTTAACTTTTACTCCCCAGATATATACTTTTACTGTATAATAAGTTTGCTGCTTTTTGTTTTGCTTCTTTAAGTATGGAGCTTTTCTCCCCGGGCCTCCACTGAAAATGTTTTCTTTTTTGCCCAGTGGACTTCCCAGTCAACAAATGCCAATAAATAAATAAATAAATATTCACTCTTACACAGAAAGAAATATACATACCTGGGACATAGCCAGTACATATTTTTGCTGGCTACTTAAACTGTCCCGTTATATCGAGCACCACAATGTGGGACCATGTGAAGGTGTCACTGCCTCCAACAGAGGCCACAGATTCCTCCATCTTCATGACAGGAGGCTCAAGCATTGGTTTTGCACCCATCAACCTAACTTCTTGTGCCTGGTGGGCAGCTATTTGTTCAGCAGCACATGTAATGTCAATGGCCCTGTGGTGCACCATTTCATAAGTATGGACTCAGCTACCAAGCACAGCATACAGCTCAAATAGCTGTCAGTCATGTAGATGGAGGCCCTGGAGTAGTACATGTTTCTCCTGATATGAGATATTTGCTTTATATACACTTTTTCCAATAGGGCCTGCAGTGCTTTTCTTCTTTGCCTGGTGTTACGCATTGTTTTGTAGTTAAGGAAAACACTGGCCTTAACATCCTGTTCATGACGTGCACCAAAAACTCCTCACACCACCTGTATCTCCTTGCCAATATTGCATACTGTTTGTGTGTGACAAACATATATCTCTATTTACAGTGTTTAAGTAATATCAGACACTTACATTTAATTTGCAAATGTCTGACACAGAGCAGCCTATAATATTGCAATTAACCAAGGTGACATGATTTTTTCTCTCAGAGTTAAAAAGAGTTTTGCAGATGACATATATTTCTAACCTATGCAACAGGTTCATGTTTTTACTGAAACTGATATCACAAAGCTGGCTTGTGCTCAGATCATGTGCTGTTAGGTGTATCTCCTGTTATGCTCGATAATCCTTCAACCCAACAATTGCCTTATGCTTGCAATATCCCTCTGAATACACCTTTGAAAAACTCTTAAAATATTGTCTGAGATATATGTTCAGCTGCAATTAAAAGCAGCCAAAATTGTCAAAGTGAACTTGTGAAAAATAGCACTTACCTTGTCCAAGCAGATCTTTAGCTTCTCATTAAATTACTCTCTGAGTCCCCCATTGAATGTTTCCAAGTTTCTGGTCTATGACTTCTTTCAAAGCAAGATGGTTCTCAGTATATTCCCGCATGCTTATATCACACAACTTCACATAGTTGAATATTCTAATTAAGGCTCAACTCAGTATTGTTTCTAAATCATTCAACTGGCACATCAAGATAACTTGCTGAACATTGTGTTCAAGTGTGCACAGTGTTATACACATATCTGGGTCCCTGCAGGCAGCACTGCACATTGGCAGTCTACTTCGTGCCTCTAGGGGGAGATTTGTAATTCCACATATAACCTTATTAAAATGGATTTGATGTAATGCCCAGTTCCTTAGCAGCATATAAAGGGGTACTGGACTGACATGTTTCACTTTTTAAAGTGCTATTAAGAGACATTCTAATGTGTTCATATTTTAGCCTACCCACCACCTGCCACATAAATGACATTTGTCACTCTGAAGAAGTTGGCACACATGAGAATAGATGTTGGTTCAAAGTGTCTGCCATTTTATTGTACTTCTATTTGACACCTCACAGCTGGGGAAGAAAAGGTAAGTGCCCTTTTAAGAGCACAACTGTGATATATGGAGGAGACAGTCTCAACTTTTTCCATAAAAATTACAACCAGGGGCTCCTGCAAGATGGCTATGCTGCGCCTCAATATAAGACTGTGATCAAGAATAGCTTGGCTCAAGCTATCCACAGTACAGCTGATATCCCATGCACAGGGTGTAGTGCTGCTGCCATTATAGTGGTATGAGACATAGACATCCTGACCTCCTAGGCTGATGAAAAGATGAGGCTAGAGAGCAGAAATTACCTATGTACCATAATTATAACTTATATTACCTATAATGCAACCTGCCGGGATCTGGCATCCCCAAAATTTGCACAGTGCTGTTTTTCTTTCAATAACCCCTGAAGCAGAGACAAGATAGCTGCTTGTGGGTATATTAGAGAACTTATTAGAGTGCTGGAGTGAGTACATTTGTTTCATAGTCTAAGTTTCAATGTTACATTCTGTTCAGGTAGTAGACAATGAGTTTGATACAGTATAAGTTTTGTATATTACTGCTACTTCTGTTTGCGTTTCCACAGCCATCTGCACAAGTTAGTCTATGATTGTGAATGCTAGTATATACAGTATATTGTGTATCTGAATTTATATCTAATTTGGTAGCCAGAGTGATTTCAGTGGGATATGCTGCACAGGTTAGCTAAATAATTTTGTCTGATTTACTCACCTTCCAGTTGCTAAATGGTGTAAATAGTGAAGACATAGCTACAAAAATTGAAGACAGTCATTTGCAGAAGTGAAGAACTTTACTTGTTTTCAAGACTTTATGATCCTGGAAGTATATTCAATTTATGATTGACACATAAGTCAATTATAAATCACGAGTATTCTATTACTGCAGGAAAACAGCAGAAATTTTGAAGTTCTGGGTCTAGAATATTGATTTGTTCCTCATGCCAAGTGCGTTAACCAAGAAGTCTAAAAGGTACATCATGCCCAATTCCTGCAGGGAAGGCATTTAACTTTTACTTCTGTTGAAGAAGAGAAAGACACAATAGCAGTAATACAATTTCATTTCAGGAATCATTGTGATCCTAAAATAATTTTGCCATGTATATAACACTTACTTTTATTGTGGCACATGGTCCTGTAGATGCTTATGCTACAAAGCTGAAGAATAAAACCAATAGCAGTGGATTTTCTGAGTTGCATGATCCATTAACTCTTTTACTCCTATAGTGCTTTTTGCTTCAGTCTGCACTAGGTGACCAAAATGCCGCTGCAAAAGGTAAAGACATTCCATCCCATGCCTATCCCTTCACTGTACGCTCTGAACTTTCAATGGACTGGATACCATGAGAAAAGACTTTATACATGAGCAATGAGATTAACAAGGTCTGGATTTGTTCACATGTAAAGTGGGTCTATATTAAATCAGCGAACACTTGAAAAAGCGAGCGTTGATTTATCGACCCTAGGTAAGCGAAAGCTTACAATCCCGAACACTTGCTGTTCCACACAACTAAATAAATAAATAAATAAATAAATAAATAAAAGCTTCAAAACATTACATAAAGTGGGGGCTGAAGCCCCCAAACCCCCCTACTTAAATATTCCAACTCTGAGATTGCACTACAGTGAGGGAAAATGACAAAGTAATGGAGGCGGCCAAGTGATTTCTTTCCCAGGGAAAGAAATTGCTTATATGCCGCTTTGCTATTTTGCTGTTTCATGCTTTCAAGTTCGATCAAGACACATTCAAAGGCTTGTGGCTTCGATTATATAATAGAACCCTGTAAAGCTAGTAGAGCAAAAATAAATAAATAAGAAAAAAAACAGGGTTGTCATAAGAAAAAAAATATATATATATTTTTGGCTTATACCTCAGTGTACATAAAAGAATATTCAGTACAGCCATTTCCAGTATTGGTGTGCTGATTTATTTCTTTAGATTAGTAGCTATAGGCAAAGGTTGTGTTGCTCATTTAAAAATTAACCTTTCACTTTTTTTTTTTAATTTCTTGGATCTTTTCTATCCTTTGAAAGACCTGTGGCAGCATGCCTGTGACCCCACATGTCATACAGCAGATACCAATTGAGTTGTCCCCACCTATTATTTTATGCTTTGTCCAGATTTCTCAAACTAAGAGGGTGAAAAGTGCGCCAGGGACAATTTTCTTTTTTTACAATTGAGCTCTTGAGTATTGTTTGTTTTAACTGTGCTGCAAGCTGATTGTGAGCAAGAGAAATATTATCACATTATGTGTGTGTGTGGGGGGGGGCAAAAGACATCAGGGACAGAGCTCTTGAATATTACTATTTTCTTTTTTATGTTCCAAGCTGACTGAGAATAAGAGTAATTGTATGCATATGTGTGTGTGTGTGTGAGTGGGGGACTATACCCCAAGAATCATGGACACTTTTAAATTCAATACAATAGAGGTCTGGTAGTGTCTTTGTGTGTGTATGGGGGGGTTGAACTGCTATACATAATACTGTGGGAGGTGGGACTACTTGGGATTATTTTAATTCACTATAATGCATATCTTCACATTTCAAGTCATTTCAGTTCTGAAAGAAATGTACTACCTCTTTATATACTTTTTTTGTCAAAAACTTACAATCTCTTAGTTACAGCTCAAGCTTCATATACTACTGTCCACCAATGTGAAATGTATTCTGTTTATTTCCCACATGGCACCTTGGTATGGAAATATTTATACATATTTATTACTGCAATATGCATATTTACCTAAATATAATTAAATATCATATTGTGGTAAATAATTAGAATTTCCTGTTGGGGATACATAAGAAACAGCATTTCATATGTCAGGTCAGCAGAGACCTCATGAGTGACTGCTTACCCAAATGTGTTACTTGTATGTGTATGTATGGCATATGCTCATAATCATATTAACTTGCTGAAATAGCATCCAGCTGCTATGTGACTCAGAAGAGAATAATTGGAGTATCAGGGATAACTGGCTATATAGGTTCATAGGTAGTTGCCAGGTTATTGGTCCAAATGTTTAGCTGAAGTCTTGATGAGATTTGAACTCATGACACAAGTTTAGAACACCAGTACGCTAACCCCTGAGCTAGTCTTGAAAAACCTTTACCTGAATCCAAACCTCAGACTCCACAGTTTAGATTCTGCAACTATAAGCATTATACCAACAAACATAATATGACACTTTGGAGTAGACATTACATCAAATTATCCTTCAGATCTGTTTTCATTTAAATTGTCACCTGCAAAGAATTGCATTGTTCATTTATTTACTCATCCTGTGATACTCAGATTATCCTATTCAGGGTCACTTGGGAGCTGGATCTTAATATATGCTTCTCATACTGTTGGCAGTATTCATGGTACGATAAATGCAGGGAAATAGGTTCTTCAGATGAGTAAAGTACTTCATAACACAAGAATTATGAATGTTTGGGTTGATATTCCAACTTGTTTGTTAATAAGATACATATTGGTATAATTCACATGTTTGTACATATCTCTGGCATTGTGATCTTGGAGAGATTATGATTCAGTATTTCATAGGTCCAGTGACCAGGGAGGTTATAAATGGCTCCTTAGATAAGTGGGGTACTTAGCAACAATATTTTTTTCCTGAAAATATTATGACTTTATATTATATGCCAATAATGATATCAATAAAGTGAACCATAAGGTGATTACATGGCATTTCATAGTATGAAATAAAAGCTTACATAATGCTGCAAAAATTGCTACTGACAGCAGCTATCTGCTTACTACTGTTCAACAGATATTCAGTAATAAGATATACATATTAGTATAATTATCATATTCCTGTACATATATCTAGCACTGTGGATTTAGATGGATTATGATTTGATATTTTACATGGACTGTCACCAGACAGGTCATAAATCACTACTCAAATGAGTGGGATACTTGGTTACAATTTTTTTTTTCCATGGACATTTTATGAGTAGATGGCATATGTTAATAATTATATCGATGTTGTGAACCATAAGGTTATTACATGGTATTTCATGGTATGAAAATAAAGCTTACATAATGCTGCAAATATTGTCACTGATAGCAGCTGTCTTTGTACTACCATTCAGCAGATATTCCAACTTGTTTAGTAATAAGATATGCATATTAACATAATTATATTTCTGGCATTGTGCACTTGGAAGTATTGTATTTCAATATTTCACATGCCCATTCACTAGAGAGGTTGGAATGGTTCTTTAGATGAGTGGGGTTCTTGGTAACACAAAATGTATGATTTTTTTCTTGAAATATTTTGAGTGTATGGCATACGTTAATAATTATATCAATAAAGCAAGCTGTAAGGTGATTGCATTGTATTTCATGGCATCAAATGAAGGCTCAAATAATGCTGCAAAATGTTTCACTGATAGATGTTGTCTGTGCACTGCTGTTCAGTAGATATTCCAACTTATTCAGTATTAAGACATGCATATTTTGTATATTTATATTTCTGTACATCATTCTAGCATTGTGTGTACTTGGACAGATTGTGATTTAGTATTTTACATGTCCAGTCACCAGAGAGGTCAATGACTCCTCAGATAAGTTGGATTCTTGCTAACACAAAAAATATGATTTTTTTTACAGCAAATATGAGTATATGCCATATGTTCATAATTACATTGTAGTGCATGGGGCATGCTGATCATACTCCAATATTTGGAAGAAGACAAACCAGTTAAGCGCTAGTAAGGCATGCAACCCAACCTTAACAAATGTTAAACACCCCCTACTTATGTTGTTAAGTCTGGGTTCCATAAGTAAAATCTGCCTGTACTGACTAATATCTGACAATGGCAGAACAAATATTTGTTTCTGCCTGTTGTCCATAGCCTTAATATGTCCCCAACTTCATATAAAAGAAAAAAAAAAACTTCAAGAGAGTTGACAGAATAAAAGAATATGTGTTCACCTGCTTAATTTGAAGAATGCGAATGGTGAAACTCAAATATTTGTCATTATTTAGTGATTTCAAGCATCAGTAGTTTGTCCAAAAAACACATATTTTATGATGAACAGACCAAAAATATAAAACAATAATCTTGATGTCCTGCAAAAATCTAGGCAATTGAGAGGTAAACATAACAGTATCTGACAGCACTCACTAAGTGTTTTACAGCTTTGAAAGCCAGGAAAACACTTAGCGATTTTTTCCCATTTAACTAGTAATAGTACATGATAAAGCTCTATGCAAAACAAAGAATTATGATTGTCTCATCGGTCATAACCCCCAAATTTCTGTTCTCAACAGGGATGCCAGGATTCACTGAATTTCTTGGCATCCATGTCTCGAACAGTTAAGTGAATAACTTCAACTAGAGGGTATTTAAATGGGACTTCATGGTATAAACGTAAAGTATACGCAGTGTCTAAAAACCCTTGCACTGTTTTTTGCTGTCTAACCAGCCCTGCATATCAGATATTTACATTAATTTGTCCATTAAGTATTCAGGTATGCATAGTATTACTAATTATGCAAATATCTCAAAAATGGAATGTAATCTACAAATCTGGTTTGTAAACTAATTAAGATCACATCTCCCAAAGCAAAAGTCACACTGATAATTGAAGTCTGTCTACTATGGGATGTCTGCTATCAGTAACAAGATTTGTATTATTTTAATACTTGTTTGCTTAAGTGTAATAAGTAAATGTATATATTGTCTAATTACTTGTTAAAATATCAAATTATCATTGTCTGGATGACATATTCATATCACCATTGTGAAGAGGAGTGTGTGCTGAATAACTTTTGTTTTTTTGACTTTTTGGTAACTTTTATAATTTTTGATATATATGCATTTGTTTACAACTAGGCTGAAAAATTGCATTCTCTCAATTTTAGTCGAGACAGGAACTGTCCTGGTGTCAGGAGGTGTGAAATTCCAATCAGGCTAGGTGTGAAAGAGTTAATACATTTTAGAGTGGCAGGGTGTTAAGAGAAATAGACGGGATATATTCAATGTGGAAACATAGGGGGCAGGATTCACGAAGGCTTGCACGGAGTCTAAGAGTAGTGTAAGACTCCATGCAGCCTTTGCGATCCAGGAACAGCCCTAAATGCCATGTAAGAGACCAGCTAAAACGTCTCTTACACAGAGTAGGCGTGGATATGCTAATCACCTCACTTTCAGCCCAAAGGCATGCAAATGAGGTAGATTAGCGATCCAGGAAGCCCAAAGCAGCCCGTCTAAGAGCTGTTTTAGCTGCAGAAATGTACTCAGTTGACAACTGAGTACATTTCTGCAAAAAACACAATGAAGCCATGTCAGCTCCAAATAAAGGGTGCATATGTGTCAGGCAGCATGGCAATGGCCAAATATGTGGCCATTGGCAAGGTACCCCGATGCAAATATGAAAAATAAATATGTTTAAACGCAGCGCAGCCCCGCGCAAATGGGCTGCGCTATATAAAACATAAAAATGAAGGTTACAAACCCACAAATGTGGGTTTTATGCAATACATGGATTTACAATGCAGGGACCAGCAGACCAAAAACAACATGGCCACCGTTTAGTGATTGCTAAGGGGGGAAGCTGAGTCTAAGACATGTAACTAAGCATTAGTAGGCAATCTTATGCAAATGAGTGTTAGGATACTGCATCCCACAGTCACATAGCAAATTAGCACATTCTGAGTAGTGTAAGAGATACATAAGGGGGAGGAATAGAGTAGGAGATAGGTGACATCACAGGGGGGGAATAGCAGAAAGAAATGCAGTTTATTGGAGGTCAGTGTTACATGACAGATGTCAGACACATATCATGGAAAGAGGAATGCCACAAGATAAGCATGGGAAAGTCAAGAAATGGAAGGTGTACACTGTTGCTTACACCAAAGTTTCTTGCTGGGTGTGCATGTGCAGGTGTGCGCGCCATGAGGCACGAGTAGGGCAGTGTGCACGCGTGTAAGGCAGACTGAGCATGTGGGAGCCTGTTGGCAGACTTGTAAGACTGTTTGCGCTAGTGTGGGCACGTTTTAACCCGAATTAGCAGATTCTTAACTGTGTAAGCCTGTGTGCACGCGTGTAAGCCACTGTGAGCGTGTTTCTGCTGGTATGCGCGTTGCTCCCCCCTGAGGAAACAGAAAGGAAAAAGGAAGCAACAGAATTATTAGGAAGCTAGCAGGGAATAGTGCTGGAGCTAGCAGGTGAAAACAATTAGAAGCAGGCAATTACACAGGCAGAATAGTAGCTCAGCCAAGCACTTAAAACTCTGCAAACAGCAGTACAGGATGTTTTTCTCAAGAGACACTGCAAGACAGGAGTAAGCTATTAGAAGTGAAAACTGAAAAAGCTGAACTCAGAGCAGAAATGCTAGGGGCTGCCATAGCTGTCATAAGGAGACATAGGCTACTTGCCGAGGGTGGTGACAATGCAGATGGTGCCAGACAACCCACAGTGAGGAGATGGAGAAGAGTGTGCAGGCCCAGGGTCACCTACCATGGGTTACATGAGCTGGAGATAGTAGAGCGCTATAGAGTGGACAGAGACCTCCTGCAGCAAATTGTCAAGCTGTGCAGGTCACGCCTCACACACAGAACCAACAGAGGGGAACCCATCCCAGTGGAAACCAAGGTATGTGTTGGCCTAAGAATACTACCAATAGGTACCTTCCAGAGACCAACTGGTGATATGATGGGGATATCACAGGCATCAGCCTCCAGGGTACTACACCAGTTCTTGGATGCCATGTCAGCACATGTCAGTGATCATGTATATTTCCCCAATGCCCATGAGGTATTGGCCAGCAATATGCGTCTCTTCCAACAAATAGCGGAATACCCTGAGGTAGTGGGTGCAATAGACTGCACGCACATATGCATCAAAGCACCAGCCGGTGAGCGGGGTAGGGCCTACATTAACCACAAGGGCTTCCCCTCCATCAACTGCCAGGTCGTGTGTGATGTCCAGGGCATAATAATGAATGTGTGTGCTGGCTGCCCTGGGAGCTACCATGATTCTCATATCTGGCATTTGACACAGCTCTACCAGACATTTGCCAGTGGGGACATCCCACATGGACACCTAGTGGGGGATGCAGGTTATGCACTGGAGCCATGGCTGATGACACCGATCAAAAACGCACACACACCTGAACAGGAACGCCATAATGTGGCACATGCACAAACACGTAATGTAATAGAGAGTGTGTTTGGGCTGCTTAAGTCATGGTTCCGGTGTCTGGACACATCTGGTGGAGCCTTGCAGTACTCACCAACTACATGTACCCAAATTGTCATGGTATGTGCTATGCTACATAATATGATCTTGCGAAAACAGCTGCAGCAGGACCAGCATAGGGCTGGGCCAAACAGCCCCTCACCATTGCCAAGGCCATCACAAGCAGAGCGTGACTCGGAGGAGGAACAACCTGAGCCTGCCCCAGTAGGCAGAAGGAGGTGTGCCCAGTATGCCCTGGCCTTGGCAAAGAGGCAATGCATAGCACATACACTGGCTCAGTAGGAACCCTGGGAATGATACCCCTCTCTGACTCACTCATATAATAACAGGGATGCCTAAAATGACATAACCTGCTCTCAAACATGTACAGGGAGTGTAGTATGTGCATCTGACAGAGGCAGCCCTGCAGCACCACCTGAGGCATGAATGTCATGTGTTAAGCAATGTAACACCGTGTAGTATATGCACACTTGATGACCCTGACTAACATCCTACCCTCACCAAGCATGATGCCACAATATGACGATGAGATGATCAAGTGCAATAATTGGCTGAAGTATTGCAGTTAGTCAAAGGGGATCCAATGTGTGCCAGCCTGGGATGACATGCTGAGCATGACATGGTGCTCCACCTGCTAGGGGTGACATGCACCTATCAGTCCAGGTCTTATGGATACTGGCAAAGGCTGCTGTTACCCACAGCGTGCCCTGAATAGGTAAGGCTCAAAACACAAACCCACCTCCATAGGTATCACAAGGGATAAGAACCTAGATGTAATGCTACCCAATGCCAGAAATCTAAACAGCAAGATGCATGCAGTCTAAACTCCCCCAGTATGGAGAATGTTGATATCTGCCCTGTAATAGAAAACTGGGTCAAGGCTCACAACAGCACCATAACACTACCAGGTTACTCCTCATACTGTGATGTACAGCCTCAAAACATGGAACAAGCTACAAAAGGAGGGTGACTAGCAATAATTGTCAAGGATAACCACACCCCCATGTTGGTACCACAACAAGAAGCAGCATGGACTAGCCATGGTCAAGTAACAGTGGCTAAAACTGCCTCCCAGTTTATAGCCTGCTACAGACTACCATCCTAACACCAGGAACTGCACCTGGCCTATGTTGGAATACATGAATATATCAAGCCCTCCAAACCACATTATATTGTGTGACTGAAAATACCCAGACATAGACTGGGAGAATTATACTAGCTACAACACTGTAGGACAAAAGTTCCTAGAATCCATAAACCAAAATGCCCAGGAACAACGTACCACTCCCATAAGAGGGGTAAGCATACTGGATGTGATAATCAGCAACATGGGTACTGGATGGCAATATGAGAAGTGTATCCCTCACTGGTAAGACTAGACCATAGAGTAATCACACTGGATATACACATCCTGACCACAGTCCCTGTCCAGAAAAGCTCAGTGAAAAACATGTGTAAAGCAAAAGTTGCACTCCTCCAAACTGGTGTGGAATCCATTAAAGGCCCTGTGCAGGTGCAAAATATGAGCCACACCTCAGAACCTGTTATACAGGCATTCCATGAACACTGCCAGGAATGCTTGGATTATGCAATCCCAAATAAAGCCAAGACACAATGCCATACATGCAGGCATCTGGCATGGTGGACTCCAGCCATTACCAAACCATGCAAGAGAATGAGGAAGCTACTACATGATACAGCAAACATAAAAAGGGAAGTAATCACTGATCAGTAGTATGGCAATAAAATATGTCCACACATACAATTCACTAAGGCCACCTACAACAAGTTGAATCTGTGAATCTTGAGGCAATGTTACACCTGCCCCAAGTACACAGACAACCCTGAACTCCCCCCAAGAAATACAAATATATGTGAGAGATGCAACCAATTATCCAAACCGGAGGCTGAGCTCCCTCAACTCAGTACTGTCAAAACTAGTCAGGAGGAGAAGGTAACCACACACACCACAAACCCAGTCCCACATAGACCTATCACAACTGCAAACCAAAGACATAAACACAGAAAAACATTCCCGGAGGCCCTAATTACAAACACACCACACCAACAGAGGCCTCCAAAGCAGACACCCAAGCAACCACAACCTCCAAACATAGCACATGCAACACATTGTACACAAAGCTGGTGTGCCAAACAGTCACAGGCCAGAAGGAGAAACAACATGCCTGATACAGTTGTAATAGGTGACTCCATAGACAGACACACTGCTCTCCCATTTACCAGACTGAACAAGGGAAAGGGTACAGTAAGCTGCCTGTAGGCTGCTACACCACATAACACAAGTACGCAGGTCACCCCAAAACAAGTAGAAATATGATGCAGTCATTGTCCATGCTGGCGTGAATGACCTGAGATGTACCTCTCTGGTCTACATGAAAAGAGACATAGATGAGCTCTCCGATTATGTAGTCCAGGCTGGTATGACACTGACCATTTGCAGCATCCTACCCTCACCAAGAATGATGCCACAGTACAAATACAGAATGATCAGCTTTAACAAGTGGCACAAGTACTGGTGTCATTCCAAGGGGATCCAATGTCTGTCTGCTTGGGATGTCATGCTTGACAAGCCACGCTGCTGTTCCAGGGATGGCTTGCACCTGTTACCCCTGGGCGTCTGGATATTGGATAAGGCTTTTGCCACCTCCATAGAGCCTTTCGTAGGCAAGGCTGAAAAGACTAACCCACCACCCTAGAAAACATAAGTGTAAAGAAACAGAAAGGTAATGCTGACCAATGCCAGATGGGTAAACCTCAATATGCATGCTCCTTAGGCCCTCCCCAGTATGGAGAACATTGATGTCTCTGCAGTGACAGAAACCTGCAGCAAGCCTCCTGACAGCACACCAGCACTACCAGGTTATACCTCATATCATGCGTTCTGGCCCCAAAACCTGGACCAAAACATGAAAGGAGGGGGAGTATCCATATTCAGCACAGACAGCCATATGTCCAGGTAACTGACAATGCACGAAGCATTGGAGATCACCCATGTGCAACTAACCATAGGCAAAACTGCTGTACAGTTTGTAGCATGCTACAGACCACACTCTCACACACAGGAACCCCACCCAGCCGTCCTGAAGACACTGGACAGTATGAATGTCCCACCAAATACCAAACAAGGTACTCACAAATTACCACATAGGTGGTAAACCACTATGTATGGAAGGAGTAATCAGGGACCTAGGGACACATGTGGACAGTAACCTGTTATGTGACACTCACATTGCCAATGTGGCTAGGAAGACTGTCTATATTGGACACCATATCATGAAAGGATTCACATCTACGTCAACAGAGGTCATTGTGCCCCTATACTGTTCTGTTATCAGATCCATAATCTAGTACAATGCCTGATTTGGGATGTACCTTACCTGACACCTGCAGCGTTAGAAAGACCTCAAAGGTACCTCACCAAGAGGATAAAGGGTCTCAAATATATGTCATATGCTGCCTGGCTGTAGAAACCCCAGCTGAATGCAGTCACATACTGCCTACACAGAGGCATTGTATGCCTGTTGTACAAGGCCATGTCCAACACAGGAGTAATGGACATGCTCCACCCCAGAAAACTCAAAGCCATCGGAGTTGTGAGAGTGAGAAATGTCAACCTCAACACATAATGAAATAGGATGTGCTGGAGGGACAGATACATAACCCTGAGGCTCCCTACACCCTGCAACAGAATCCCACTCCATGTTAGGCAGAGCCTCTCACTGACATTCTTCAACAGGAATCTTGCCAAGTGGATGGATGATCGTAGATGTACACTGGGGGTCTTCACTGTGTCACGTCCAGACAGAGGCACAGTAAAGTAAATCATAAATGGCCATAATATTCACATAGCAAGGGGTGGCAAAAGCCACACACACTCTGGCTAGGCTTATAAATGCCCTATGGTGGATAGCCTAGTATGAACCTATGAACCTATGAAGATACAAATTGTACAGGACACTAAGGATAATCACAAGTCTTTCTTAAATGATGGTAGAAACCTTGTTGGGAATTCACACATATGCTCTGAATCACTCAAATATTACAAACAACATACCAAACACACACACATATTGCCAACATCCAACCTTAAAGGTGCAGTGCAAACCCCCCCACCCACAGAATGGAAAATATCTATCCCAGCAGACTGCTGGCCCCCTAACATTGCAGATGCTGAGGTAACAGCCAGCATCGACAAAGCAAAACACACAGCAGCAATGGTATGAGATGGTGTCCTGGGCTGAATCCAACATGGACTCCAAGAATAATGGAATGTCAAATCACACTATTGCTCAATGTCAGCCTTACCACAGGATATGTACCCAAAGAGCAGTGTACAACAACAGTGGTCCTTCTCAACAAAGGTGTTGCCTGAATGGATACTGCAGACTACCACCCCAGAATCCTGACAAGCTTGGTCTGCACAGCAATGGAAAGGATCAGCATGTACCGCAGACATAAAGATATTGGGACCTACTGACACCGGACCCTACCCAGTGTGGCTTTCTTAAGTGCAGATCCTGCCCCTTAAACATGTCTGACTCATTTGAAGCAGTCATTAAGGTCATTGATGAGGGCAATGTGGTCCACACTGCATAGCTGGACCTTGCAAAGGCTTCCATACAATACCCCACATGTTTATTATAGATAAGCTCACCAGCTTAAATATAAACCCCTATGTCAGTAGAGGGGTTGCAAACCAGACCAAGGACAGAACTGACATGGTCAGACATGCTGCAGCCATCAAAAGGGACACATAGAAACAGACAACTGCTGCCATAGCCATGTTAGCAAGCTAATTGCAGAAATGTGTATAGTCAACCCCTGTGGATATACAGTAAGTTCCCACCAATTACCACATAGGTGTTAACCCATTAAGTACTTAACATGTAATGAGAGACCTGGAGACACAAGTTGATAGATATCCTGCATTGGACAAGCATGTGGCTGTAGTGGTTACAGATACATACCATATACCCACCTAATCATGAAGGTTGTCAGATCTAGATAAGGGGAGGTCATTGTGGCTCTGCAGTCATCCTTCATCAGCGTTACAATTTACTACAATAGCCCCTGTGGGATGTACCTCGGCAGACACCTCCATCAACTGTAAAATCCCCAAAAGTACCTCACCAGGAGTATCAAAGAGCTTGAACAGATGCCATGTGTTGCCTGATTAAACAAACTGCAGCTCCACACACTGCCATACTGCCCACCCAGAGGCAAGCTGTGCCTGATGTATAAAGCCATGTCCAAGCTGGAATCAATGAACATGCTTCACTTTGTACAATCTGAATGGCAGTGAGCTATGCACATGAGAGACCTGAACCCCAGCACTGACATACATAGGACAAGCTGTACTGATTGATCCATAACACAGAAGCCACCCCCACTCTTAAGTAAACTCCCAGTACTGGTTAGCCAGAGAGTCACTCATCGACTCTCCTCAAGAGGAATCTTGATGAGTGGATGGGAGATGGTAGGTTTACCCTGGGTATCACTGTTATGTCATGGGTAGACGGAGGCACAGTATACTAACCATGACATATGTCATGGCAAACTCCACTTACAATGTGTGTCGAAGGACAAACACACTCTCCGACTAGCATTACAAATGGCCTAGGGCACATCGCTAGTGTTTGCCAATGTACACCTATGTTGTGGAATACACTACCAATGTTGGACAAGCCTGGTTTAAGTAGTTCATATCTGAACATAATGCAACATGGTCAGATGTGCACAACTGGCCCCTAACCAGGCTGTTGTGCTCACTATGAAAATGTAAAGCAGTGATAGGACTAAAGCCCAGGATACTGTCCACCACAGTGAAAGTACTGAACCAGTACACTATACGGTACTACAGTGTTAGGTCAGTATGAAAGGATGTTGACAACTGTATGCAAAGTATCCCATGCAAACCCTGCAGGCACAGTATAATCCCTGTTGTGTTCAGACACAAAGCAGTTGGAGAGTAACTACACAACATGACACACAACACACAACCATAAATGTGAGATATTGTTGAAGTTCACACTCATCCACAAATGTGCTAGGCTGCAGAGTTCAACATATGGAAAGCTCACACTGGGCATGCTCGCACACTTTAATAAATGAGACATATGTCAGACAACATGCCATGGAAAGCCTGAACTGGGCATGCTCACACACTTACGCCAAATCTCAGTTTAGCAGTTGGCCACACATATCTGGTATTTGTACATGTTATTCCAGGAACCAACCACATTACAGCAATCTGCCCAGTGCACACAGTTAAATGACTACAGAGACATACGTGATATAGTGGATCCCTCTCATATTCAAACATCTTCCACAGATACACAAGTTGTTCATAGAAACAGGGAATACTATGGCAATAAAGACCTGCAAACAGTCTATCAGCAACAAATATTGTGCATCTGACAATTAAACATATGGGTGTAGAGGCCAACACTAGGCTGTTTGCCCTAGGGAATGATAGCTTAGCCAGAGTGTGCTTGGCGTCTGCCTCCCCAGTTCAGTAGGCTACTGTGCCACTGTAAAGTAGGTCACATAAGGCACCGTGTGAGGCTAGTGTGCTGTGCCTCTGTCAAGCAGGGACACAGTGGAGATCCCAGGGATTGAATTTGATAAGCCACATCCATGTTGTTGGTGTGTGCTGGAAGAGGGTTGGTGAGGACCTCTAACAGTAAGTGGGTGTCAATAACAGACTGAGGGGAGCCTTACCTGCATTGTCTGGACAATTTCACTGTCAACACTTTCTCGTGATGATTATGAGGGAATGAAGTGTCATGCCAGTACTGTTCAGAGATGTCCTCCCTCTGTGGGCTACTGCTCTGCAATGTATTAGCTCACTCTGTCTGTTGGACAGCCCATATATGGCTGGTGTACACCTGACAGGTGTCCTGTTGTGGAGCAGTCATGGGTATATTTGGGATAGCATGATCAATGCAAACCTTCCACATGCTCATAGAATGCAATTGTCAAGGATTATGCAGAGTGGCCTGTATACTCCCCCAGCATGGGTCCTTTGAAGTCTTCCACCCCAGTCTTCACAAGTGTAAAGTCTGCTTTTGATAAATACACTTTGTTTGCAGTGACAACCTTGCCTGGGGGTGGGGATGGGATATGGATCTCCAGGGAAAGGTGGGTATGGTCAGATATCAACAATGGTGGTCTACCTCTGGTGTGGAACAGTGAGTACCCATGTTGCAGATGGTCAGGTGCAATATGTATTCCCCCTTGTGGCTGTGGTGAATGGTTCTGCCATAGCACATGGACTCACAAATGGTAGTGGCTGTAGGGTAATGTTGTAGAGGCCTGAGTAGTTCCCAGACACAATATACATGTACCTGACGTTAACAACTGGAATGGTGTATGTGAACACCTGCATATCTTGGCACTGTTCCCAGGGAAGCAAAGTGTGTGTCCTGGATGTGGGAGGGGAGGTCTGAACTGGTTGTGTTGTGTGTTACAGGTCCTGTGGTCATGAAGCATGGTATAGAACATAACCTGCCAGTGCGATGTGCATATCTGACCCTGAAGTAGGTGGCTGCAAATGCATATATATGCTATCCCTCACCTGACAGGTAGTACTAGATGTAAATACCTCTGTAGAAATAATGATTTCAGCACCCTATAAATACTACAGGTGCAGAGCAGATGCCCAGTAATTCAGATAGTGCGCTCTGCTAATACGTCTCTCTCAAGTGTCTTAATATAGTTAGGTAGGAGTTTGAATCCTGCAAATGCTCAGTGTGTGTGGAGAGGGGTTAGTGTGTGTGCAAATCTGTATGAAAGAAATGTCCCTTTTGGCAACTAGGAGAACACACTACAGGATGCACATTCCCCTTTCTAAACACTGATGATGTCAGCACCCTATAAGTACAACAGGAGAAGGGGAATTTCTCAGAAATGCGAAAAGCGTGCTCCGCTAATGCGTCCGCCTTGAGTGTCTTAACAAAGTTAGATAGGGGTTTGAATCGTACAAATGGCAAGTGTGTGTGTTTTTGGGTGAGGGGTTTAGTGTGTGTGCAATTCTTTGTGAGGGGAATGTCCCTTTTGGCAACTAGGAGAACACACTACAGGATGCACATTCCCCTTTCTAAACACTGATGATGTCAGCACCCTATACGTACAGCAGGAGAAAAGAAACCTCCCCGTAACGTAAATAGCACGCTCGGCTAATGCATACGTCTAGAGTGTCATAACATCGTTAGGTAGGGGTTTGAATCCTACAAATGGCAAGTGTGTGCTTGGATGGAAGTAGGGTGTGTGCAATTACATGTGTGAAAAAACTGACCCTTTTGCCAACCAGTACAACACACCAGCTGCTGCATATTCCAATCTCTACACAGAGATGATGTCAGCACCCTACAAGTACAGTGGAAGAGGGAAAATCTCCCAGTAATTCAAATAGCACACTCTACTACTGTGTCTCTCACTACTGTCATAGCACAGTTAGTTATGGCTTTGAATTCCACACATGCCACGTGTGTTTTTGTCACACAGAATGCCCATGTGTGTGAGTTGTTCACAATAATGCATGACTGAGTCATATGTGTCCATGCCTCTGACTGACCTGTATGCTTGTGTTATGTGGTGGACCATAGTGCCCACGGGCATATCACTGTGACCTTCACCTTGTCCAGCCTGGTGAGCGGGACCTCACTGTACCGGACAATAAAGGTACCTAACGCAACTGTAGCAGGTGTGTTGTCTAGCCATACAGGCTGTGACTGTTTGGCACACAGGATTTGTGTGCTATGTGTTGCACGTGCTGTGTTCTGGCTTAACATATGCCTGTGTGCCAGCTGCAGAGGTATCTGCTGCTCAGGCACGATGCTATTCTGAGGCTCCTCGAATGGCCCAGTGTGTTCACGTGTTTGGATTGCTGTCAGTGTAGGTCTACATCAGACTGGTATTGTAGTCACTGTAGTATGTCATGCCACCTGACAGGTTATGCCAGTACTGGTTTCAGAGTGCTTAGTCCCCAGTTTGGCTATGTGGTTGCATCTCATACATGTGTTGTATGTCCATGTGTAGGGGAGAGTGTTGACTGTGTACATGTGGCAGCTGTGACATTGCCACATGACCCACATATTCCACAACTGTACCATAGAGGTGACTGACAAGTGACCTTTGCACATGCTACCATAGTATTGTGATTGCCATGGTGATTAACAGCACATAGGGCCAATGGGGAACAAGGTACATAGGTTCATAGGTTCATACTAGGCTATCCGCCCTATGGCATTTATAAGCCTAGCCAGAATGTGTTTAGCTTTCGCCCCCCATTTTAAATTTATTTTGCTATGCCCTATTTCGAGGTTAGTATACTGTGCCTCTGTCTAACAGAGACACAGAAGTGATACCTGGGGTAAACCTACGATCTCCCATCCACTCATCAAGATTCCTCTTGAAGAGAGTCAATGAGGGACTCTGCCTAACCTGGACTGGGATTTTATTCCAGAGTGAAGGGAGCCTCTGGGTTATGAATCTGTCCCTCCAGCATGTCCTATTTATTTCAGTGCTTAGGTTCAAGTCTCACGAGCGCGTAGCTCGATGGGATTTGGATTTTCTGAGGTGCAGCATGTCCATTAATTCCGGGTTGGACATGGCTTTATACGTCAGGCACAGATCGCCTCTGAACAGGCAGTATGCCACTGAGTAGAGCTGGAGTTTCTTTAACCGGGCAGCATATGGCATCCATTTGAGCCCTTTGATGCTCTTGGTGAGTTACTTTTAGGGTCTTTCCAGTTGCTGCAGGTGTCTGGCAAGGTACATCCCAAAAGGGGCATTGTACTCAATTATGGGCCTGATGAGGGATGAGTAAAGAGGCACGATGACCTCCCCTAATCTAGATGTGAATCCCTTCATGATTAGGTGGGCTATATACAATGTTTTTCTAACCACTTTGGCCACGTGGTTGTCAAATGAGAGATTGCTATCAACTTGGGTCCCCAGGTCCCTAATAACTTCTTCTGTACTTAATGGATTACCACCTATGTGGTAATTTGTGGGCACTTTGTTTTTGCCAAAGGGGATGACTATACACTTTTTGGCATTTAGCTTGAGGCCATGGCTCTGGCACCAGTTGTCTGTTTCTATGAGGCCCTTTTGGAGGATGCTTGTGTCGGCTGGAGAGTCGATTATGGCGCCCAGTTTGCAGTCATCTGTGAACTTGGTCAGCCACAGTCCTTCCGTGTTGGCCTTTACCTCCGAGAAATATATACCAAACAAGATAGGTCCCATTACTGAGCCTTGTGGGACACCACTTGTAACTGGTTTGGAGTCTGACATGGCTCCAGCAATTCTAACCATGTGGGTTATGTCCTTGAGTCAGTTTGCAATCCATCTAGTGACATAGGGGTTTACATTTAAGCTGGTGAGCTTATCTATAATGCCCGAGTGGGGTATTGTATCGAAGGCTTTTGCAAGGTCCAGGTAGGCTGTGTGGACCACCTTCCCCTCGTCAATGGCCTTGGTGACTGTTTCAAAGAAATCAACCAGGTTTAAGAGGCATGGTCTGCCCTTAACAAAGCCAAACTGGGTAGGATCCAGTGTCTGTAGGTCCCCAATATCTTTATTTATGAGGTCCATGATGATCCTTTCCATAGCTTTGCAGACCAAGCTAGTCAGGCTTATGGGGCGATAGTTTCCAGGATCCGTTGAGGCACCACCTTTATGGAGAGGGACCACTGTTGCTGTACGCCACTCTTTGGGCACATATCCTGTAGTAAGGCTGAGATTGAACAGTAGTGTTATGTTTGGATTTAGCTCTTCTTGGAGTTCATGTAGGACACAGCCTGGGACACCGTCTGGTCCCATTGATGCTGTGTTTTCTGCTTTGGAGAGGGCGGCTCTTACCTGAGCATCTGAGATGTCAGGGGGGCAGCACTCTGCTGGGATAGATATTTGCCCTTTTGGTGTGGAGGGGGGGAGAAGTTTGCGGTGAACCTGTCAGCTAGGATGTTGGCAATGTCTGTGGGTTCGGTGCATTTTTTGTCATTTTGGACTAATTCTGAGCACATCTGGGAATTACCACCCAGGTTCCTAATCATAACTAAAGAAAGCGTTGTGATTATCCTTATTGTCCTGTGCAATTTTTCTCTCGAAGCTGGCCTTAGTCAATTTTATGAGTGCCCGTAGTTTTTTGCTAATACTGATCAGTGATGCCTTCCCTTTTTGGGATTTTGCTCTATCATTTAGTAGCTTCCTCCTTGTATTGTATAGTTTGTTTATGGCTGAGGTCCACCAGACAGGACGTCTGCCTTTGGAGGATTGGGTCTTGGTTTTATTTGAGATCGCATGATCCATGCATTCCTGAAGGTGTTCATAGAATGCATTTATAAAGGATTCTGTGGTCTGGGCCGTATTTTCCACAGACCTGGGGGCTTTAAAGGATTCCACCTCAGTTTTGAGGAGGGTGAAATTTGCTTTAGAGAAGTTTTTCACTGTGGTTTTCTGGGCAGGGGGTGGTGTCGGGATGTGAATATCCAGTGAGATTAGTTTATGGTCTGATCTTACCAGTGAGGGATACACAACTGGTCTGGAGCATAGTGTCCCCATGTTGGTGATGATCAGGTCCAGTATGTATTCCCCTCTTGTGGGAGTGGTAACAAGTTGTTCCATAGCATTTGAGTTTATAAATTCTAGGAACCTTTGGGCTAGGGTGTTGGAGCTAGAGTAATGCTCCCAGTCTATGCTTGGGTAGTTGAAGTCACCCAATATAATGGTGTTAGGAGAGACCTTCATATTTTCCAGTGTTCTCAGGAAGGCCGAGTGGGGTTCCTGGGTTTGGGAGGGTGGTCTGTAGCAGGCTATAAACTGGAAGGCAGTTTTACCCACTGTTAGTTGCACATGGATAGTCTCTGATGCTTCGTGCTTTGCCACCAACCTGGAGGTGTGGGTATCTTTGATGAATATCGATACTCACCATCCTTTTGTGGTTCGGTCCACATTTTGGGGCCGAAAAGCATGGTATGTGGTATTACCTGGTATTGCTGGGGTGCTCTCGGGATCCCTGAACCAGGTCTCTGTTACTGCACAGATATCGATGTTCTCCATGCTAAGGAGAGTTTCGAGTGCATGCATCTTGAAGTTTAGACTTCTGGTGTTGAGTAGAATTACTCTTAGTTTCTTATCCCTTGTGATACCTATGGAGGTGGGTTTGTCTTTTGAGCCTTGCCTAAAAAAAGTACTATGGGGGTAGCAAGAGCCTTTGCCAATATACGAAAGCCCAGGGTTGACAGGTGCAAGCCATCCCTAGCGACGCAGGTGGTTCAACAGAAGGTGAGTATGTGAGGGTGTAGTGCCTGTGATTAGTTAGCACTGGCATATATGACTGCTCACGTGGACAAATGCCAGGTAAGTCATATGCAATGTGTCACAGGTGACGTACACGTGAACAGGACAAACAGTGATGTTCTGTCAAGTGAGAAATGGACATACATATAGTAAGCTATGCAGATGTCACTAGGAGTCCACAGAAGCTCTGTAACTCTGCATTGCAGGTGGGATCAGTGTTCCAGGGTAACTGCAAGCAAACATGCATGCAAACAAAGCTACAGTAAGCAGAGCTACATGTAGTCCATTGTACAACAAACAAGCTGTACCACTTTCAGTAGGTAACAGTGCAAATATGCAGGCACTATACACATGTACATGGAAATACACAGGTCAGATGGCTAGGGTCCAGTCTCAGCGCACACAAGTGTACAGACCATGTATCGTCAGGATGTACAATAACTGGATGGAAACCCAGGTGCTCATACCTGCAGTAATACACATGTCAAATAACAGACACTGAGCCTTCACTCAGTGGTTCCATACTTAGTAGGATGTATGCTACCTGGCCTGCCACCACAGTATCCCTGACATGTATGGGGACTCTCCCTCCTGTGACAGTTAGTTTTCTGTGTTGGGGCTGTCTAGCATGGTATGAGATGTGAGCTTGCAGTGCTAGGGTGCTCCTGTGTGTCCTGTACCAGTCGTGTAGTACTGCACACATATCAACATCCTCAAACATCCGAATTGCAGAGTCCAGTGTGGGCAACATGCCACTTGCAGTTTACATGTCCATCATTGCGTATCAATACTTTCATTACCTTATCCCCTGTGCTACCTATGTATGTAGACTTCTGTTGACATCCTTACCACCAGTATGCCAACATGTGCAGATGGTACACTATGGCACTTACCATGGGTGTAGACAACAGTACAAGACAATCCTACCCTTACTGCATCAGGCATGCTGGGATATATACCCACAATTATATCAGCACACAGTACTGTCAACAACATGATACTATTACTACACATTTATGTAGTCACCCTGTGCATCAGCAACATGTTAACTTGTACCTGCACTGATGTCACAGATTGCAGGAGGTGGCACAGTTTCATCATATGCACAGGGTGTGAACTTGGTATGCCTGAGTCTGCCACTGATACCACCAATTGACATGTATGTGTATGTGTGTTGGTGAGGGACAGCAGTACAAGGTGGGGCAATGTTGATGCAGTGTGTGCGTGTATGCGGTAGCCCTAGGTGTTGTCAATTCGCATGTGTGTATGGATGCACACAGTTCCACCTCATGGCTGCCATATACTGGTGTTTGTGGACAGCCACAGACTATACCTGCCAGGTTATACAGATCAGTGTCTGTGGCCACGGACACGGTACCTGTGCCTTGCAGGGGTGCTACGGACCGTATCCGGTACCAGTCCAGACTGGGTACTGTCATCAGAAGCAGGTGTTCATTGACTGGACACAGATCCCTGTCGGGCCTGTCCAGAGCCACGTGCACATGGTCTCTTGGGGCGATCTGATGACAGCACAGACCCAGCATTGCTGGGGCTGCTGCTAGCACTATGGGGGCGGCCACGGCCCTGTTGTCATCCACGATGACTGCCAGCTGCTGCTGTTGCTGGCCTACGCCCACGTCGATGCCTCAACCATCCAACATCGCCCTGGCTCATGGACATGTAGTTGTGGAACCGGTCTAATATGTCCCCACAATGTCTGTCTATGACATCGGTGAAATTATGGATGGCAGCCGCAATGTCACGCATACTGTCAGTCATGGCTGTGCGACATGCTGTCAGCTCCCTCAGACCCTGTCTGGTGTACCGTTCCATATGTGACTGTGCCTGCATGACAGCCCAAAACATAGCTGAGGTTGTAAGACCTCTGTGGGCACTTCTGACAGGGGCAGTACGCCCACGGATGCTCCCACGAGAACCCCTGGACATCTGTCTGTGTGGTACCATCTCAGGGCCATGCCCATGGCTGCTGTGTGGGGAAGCATGTGCCACAGATAACACATTACACTGGTCAATGCCCACTGTATCCTGTCTAACATCTAGGAACATTGGTGACAAAGGGTGTATTGGCAGGATAACTGTGTGCATTGATGGGGTTGACAGCTGTGTACTGTCAACTGGCTGACCAATGACAGACTCTGGCATACCTTCCTGTGCCATTACACAGATGTCGTCATTATCAGTACCCGTGGCACCTGATTCAGGTTCCCTGCTGCATGACACGAGAGCAGCACCAGAACCTGTGGGAGGGAAACAGGAAACACAGTTTACAATGTCTACACAATGTTACCAGTGATGCACACATGCACACATGCACAGGTGCACAGATCCACACATGCACACATGCACAGGTGCACACATGCACACATGCACAGGTGCACACATGCACACGTGCACACACGCACACATGCACACATGCACACATGCACAGGTGCACAAATGCACACATGCACACATGCACACAGTTGCACACAGTTGCACACAGTTACACACTTGCACACTACTCAGTATGCGAGATATCAGCACACAGACACAGACACACCTGCATGCATGCACAGAGCACTACTCAGTGAGCCTAGTATTACTATTGCTATCAAGACTATTAAAGGTATTGTTAATACACACTCACCAGCATGGATAGGCTGCATTGCTGTTACACCGGAGGGACCTGCAGAAGTGAGGAAATTAATGTCAGTGGGCACAACTGTGCCATTGTTACTGAGTATGATACAGGTCAGTAGTACAACAGTTGCCTTTCACAGGTCAGCTGCTGATATTGAGAATATCACACTTGCACATTAAATAATATGATGACAGCTACAAACCAAGGACACACCTCACACATGCATTAACTACCAGTGTACACAACAGTCAACTATTCCTATGGCATATTACCTGCATGCTCGTAGTCTTGCTGCTGCATGGCTCCAGCCTCCATCATAATGCAGGTCTGCTGCTGTTGTTGTTGTTGGCGGGCTGGAGCCACAACACTTATGAGTAGCCCTCCAGTCTTGTGAGTGGGGGATGTCTAGCCACCCCACCAGCTGTGGCAACCTTTTGCCTGTGGATATCCGATGCACGCTGATGGACATTTCTGATTAAATCACTGCAGTGATGTCGTACCTGCTCATATGTCCTATTATGCGTGCCTATGTCATTTACCCGACGGACCAGGTCTTGCCACAGTGCGGCCCTCTCCTGCTGATTCTGGCTGGTGCGGGAAAAGAGTATTGCATAATCCGGCACCAGGCTCTGGTGTATCTCCTCATCCTCAGCTGCAGAGTACGCTGGATTGTGCTGGTGAGCCATGGTCCTGAAAAAGGAAATAACATGATATCAGCAAAATATGTCAGCAGAATTTGGCACACATACTACACATGCTACTCGACTGTTGTGATACAACATATCTCACATATATAGCATCTGTCTGTCTATTGGTGGATACACATGTAAATGGCCAGGTATCAGTGATCAGCCAACAACTGTGCAACAGTACCTGGTACACTCCATACGGCATACTACCAAACCCCAGCAGTCAGAACACTAATTCAGGTCCAAAGCACCTCCTCACTCTGGGGGTTTGTATCGAGGTACTGTATGGGGTACATTATCAACTACTGTAAGCTGACCACAAACTAATTGCCCTGGATATACATATCCCACCTCCACCACCAGCACAAACGACTACAGTGAATAACATTTCAAATGCAAACTTTACACTTTGTAACACTGACATGGTATCCTTTAAGCCCACTGGGCCAGTGGAAGACACAACCCAAAATGCTGACCCCTTCACAAATGATTTCTACAGACATCTCCGAGAATGCATGGATCATGCAATCCCATATAAGACCAAGACACTCTCCACAAAGGGACAGCATGCTGTCTGGTGGACCCCAGCCATAGACAGATTGTATAACAAAAGATGGAAGCTACTGCAAGACAGAGCATAATTCCATAAAGGGAAGGCATGTCTGATCAGCACTAGTAAGGAGCTATTTTCTCTCATACAAACATCCATGGGCAACTTTGAGAGGTAAATCAACAGGGACACTACAGATAACCACAAGGCCTTCTTCAGTCATGTTAGCAACCTGGTCAGAAACCCTCCAATATGCTCATAGTTAGTACACAACAACAAATAATTCACTGAACCCACAGATATTGGCAACATTGTGGCAGACAGGTTCAGTGCAGGTTTCCCCCCTCTCCCCCAAAATAAGACATACTTATCCCAGCTGACTGTAACCTCCCTGTCATCACAGATGTCCAGGTGAGAGCCGCCCTCAGAAAAGCAGAAAACACAACATGAATGGGACCTGATGGTATCCCCGGTTGCATGCTACATAAACTCCAAGAGGAGCTAAACACACATATAGAAGTGCTATGTAACACTAGCCTAACTACAGGATATGTACCTGTACACTGGCGCACAGCAGCAGTGGTTCCACTCCCCGAAGGAGGCACCTCTACATACCAATAAAATACAACACAATACAATACATTACAATACAATACAATACAATATGCTATTGCCCCTGGGACTACAGCAGCATACTGTTCTGCTACCCTGACCATTGTGACACATGCGATGTGATGGTACCTTCTCCTGTCAAACAGATACACAGGGTGGCTCATATGGCATATTACCTAACTGACTAACATTCAGCAGGGGTATGTGTGACATGTACTCATGGGGAGTCTTGCTTCTTAATGCTGTGTGGTTTATTGCAAGGAATGTCTTATCTGTGGGTAGGAACCCGTACCTCCGCCATGTGGTCT
Organism: Protopterus annectens; assembly: GCF_019279795.1. Lineage (NCBI taxonomy): Eukaryota > Metazoa > Chordata > Ceratodontiformes > Protopteridae > Protopterus > Protopterus annectens. The sequence continues at coordinate 30,182,373 of NC_056736.1, read as the reverse complement.
CTACTGCAGTGTCACGGACGACACACAGCAGTCATTTAGGTTGTGGATGGTGTGAGGTGTTACTATGGTTGTTGGACATCTGTCATGGGTGTGACTTAAGTATGTAAATCCAGGAGTGGTAACCTCTATGTGGGTAGTATGTGTGTACTCTGTGATGTTGTCAGTCACTGTGCATTGGTAATGTGTTTGAGTGCATTGTCACAGTGTTGTACATGTCACTGTGTCCTTCTCCATATCTGTAGCTGTCATGTGAGGTACATACCGTGGCAGCCATTGTGTGGTGTGGAGGGGTACACTGACCTACATGTCCATAGCTGACACACCATGTCTTCTGACACATACCATGTGCAGGTAATCCAGGAATAGTGTGCCACTGTGAATATCATTGGGGGGACTATTGTACACATTTATGACCCTGTTCACCCCTGACACATGCAGTGGTGGGCAGCCAATCACATATCTGGTGGTTACTGGTGTAGGTGATTTGAAATGGGGTATGGTACTCCAGTTTTGACACTGGTGTTCACTCCATGCCTTTGTCACCAGGCACCTGTTGCAATACATCTGTACACATGTGCCTCACTCAGAATATATATACATCTCTCTCTCTCTCTCTCTCTATATATATATATATATATATATATATATATATGTATATATATATAGATATATCTATATCTATCTATATATATATATATATATATATATATATATATATATATATATATATATATATATATATATATATCTGTATACATATACACATATATATATATATTGATGTACATATATTGCTATAGATATGGAGAGAGGGGGGTGTGTGCGACAGAGAGGGGGTGAGAGTGACAGAGAGGGTGGGACAGGGGGAGTGTGAGATCATCATATACAGTCATACCTGTAGATAGTCAGATCTGTCTGTCTATGTATATGTATCTACATATATCTATATCTGTATGTGTGTATTACATATATATGTTTTTACATATTCTATCTATCTACATCTGTCTATGTATTCCTACATCCCTCTCTATGTATGTATACATATGTGCATATTATATATATATATATATATATATATATATATATATATATATATATATATATATATATATACATACATACTTATATTGACATACATACGTATCCATATGATAGATAGGTATATCAACATGTTTGTTTACAAAACTGTATACACACACTAACATACTGCTAAACATACATAACTGTGAAACCTACTTTGTACATTGCACTACAACCTACATTCAACCTACATTGATATGTGCACATAGATGCCCTCACATACATATGTATGTACACCCTTCACTGATAGTTGCTGTATGTCCCCTGCCCTTTGCACATCTTCATATACATATGGATACAGACCAATGACACACATGGAGGGTTCACAGTATGTAGACTTTTATAGTATTACTTTATATTACCTGTGTTTGTCACAGCTGCTTGTGTTGTCATCTGGTTTTGTGTCATGCTACTCCACTTGCCAGTTGTCAGCTTTCAAGTGGTTGTTGCTGACTGGTTTTGTTTGTGTATGTTTTTTTTTTTTTTTTTTTTTTTTCGCTCTCTCTCTCTTTCTCTCCCTACCTCCACAGTGTACAATGAAAGTATTGCATGTGTGGACTGGGAGTACAGCATGATTTTGTAGGTATCTGCATATGTCCATGTGATGGCCTCTGCACCAATTGTTAGCCAGCATTTGCTAATTGCATGCAGCCAGTTGTTTATTGATTGCAGTTCTCACTGTGATTTCAGGACAGTGCTATAAAAAGGTATGTGAGATAGGCATAGCCCTTTCAGATTTTAAGGGCAGGGACCATGCTGGTATGCTGTGGACACTGTTATGTGAGTGTAAAGGTTAGTATCTCTCTCATATTTCCGGCTGTGTTGTAGATTAACATTTCTCCATTCATTTTTCCAGTTTCCTGTACTATGTGTGTATGTACACTGACACCTAAGACTACTACTACTGTTAATATGGGTGTGTGTGCTTTCCTGTGGGACATGTGGTGTAACTGGTGTATAGCAGTGGCTCTTGCAGTTTGTTGCTATGGCTTCAATATTTGCCCTTTACATTCACTACTTGTATGCCTGCTAGGTGTCTTGACTGTAGTGTGTTGCTGTGGCTTTCCTATTTTCCATGTACATTCACACCTTGGAATGCTTACTATATCTGCTAGGGTGTTACTGCATGCAGTGTGGTCTGGCCATGATGTGGGCCTTGACATCTATTAGGGTATTTGATTATGCTGCTGAGCAGGCCCCAGAGATTCTCAGGTGCATCTTTTATCTGCCTCATGGAATGGTACATATCAGTGGGGTACACCCATTAAATTGTCTGGTATGCTGCAGTTGTGACTGTGGGATAGCATGAGCATATGTATTAATACACTATTTCTGCCGTGCAAGTGGTGCATACTTTCAGTACTTCATAGTTACCATTGCATGTGTTGTAACACCTTTCTGCCTACTGTTTATACATTTCACAGGGAGTCTGTGGGGCATCCCTGTAACTCAGTCACTGTTGCTATGTCTAGGCTCTTAACTATTCAAATGTGGCAGTGTCAGACCTCTCAAGTGTACAGATAGTTGCAGGTTGTCCACATTTTTGCCTCATATTTTGGTCAATATCTCATGAACAGCTCTTTTGGGCAAATCACTCTGGGCTCAAGTCAGACTATAGTGACAAACATTTAAGTTTCAGACTTCATACCCTTCCAAACATCCAACAAAATGCAGAACCTGTTACTCTCTGAACTGTCTAAGTTTGTTGTAGCATTATTTGGAATGTGTCCCTGTTTTTGGCCCTTTGCTCCACATTTTTTATTACTTGGTCCGGATGTGTTCCTGTAAGAGGTTGTGGGGTATGGGCAGTGATTATCCTGCTGTGAGTATGTGTGTGGCTTGCAAGGTGCTACAGTGACATTATTACCTACTAGCTACCAACTAGCATGGCTGTTTCTGTTCACACACTACTATTCTACAAATCCACTACATTTGATAGTAAATATACATGATATGCTTTGTGTACTACACATCCTATATTCCCTTTACATTCATTCCTACTATTACATGATATATTTATTGTAGCACAATGCTCTTATATAATAGTCATGGCTTAGTGGTAAGTCATGCAGACTACTGTTTCCAAGGTCCTGGGTTCGCGACTGACAGTGGGATTTTATTTTGCTTTTGAGCAGACTGCAGGATTTGTCATTCAGAGTGACTAAGGCACTTTTAAGCAGTTGTAACTGGGTTAGCGCTGGTTTGTGCGGAGCTCATGCATGCGCACTGGCGTTCAGCTCTGCGCACACCCGCTTACAACCGCTTAAAAATGCTTACTCTTGCGCACACCCACGCTATTTTCTTTGAATGAAATGAAAATGGGGAGACAGGAAAGTGGTGAAAAAGGGGTCACAAAGAGGGTAAGACAGTAGGGAAACAAGCTCGGGTTTTGCAGGAGGGATGTAGGTAAGGCCCATAGCTGCCCATTTCTTCATCAGCAACAGCTGTGCATATGTTTGTAATTTGGCGTGACATTTAAACCTTCCACCCCTGAGAGAGGTGTGAGGACAACAATACTTGTTGTACAGCCAATTGTAATTGACAGTTTCCATGTTCAGCAGACATGTGTGCGAAATGGGCAGCTATGTATGGGGCGTAATTTTTTTGTGGGTACAGAGTGCCCTTTTTTTTTTTTTTCAGGTGAGAGTGGTATGTCAGGTAAAGGAAGTCAGTATAGCTGGGGAGGTAAGTTGGGTAGGTCAACAGACAAGACAAACAAGACGCATACAGGGGCGGTGTATGTCACATGTGGGGGGGGTTACACAATTGACGGGGATGGATGTTTGGATATCTAGAGCCCATGAGCCCACAGATGGCAACAGTGGAATTGATGTCCCCAACCATGGGCAGTTGCCACTGTGCCTTCACAGCCCAGGACGGGGCTGTGCTGGGGGCTGTGTAGGCCAGGCAGCAGGCACATCCATTAGTTGTGCCACCTGTGCCTCAAGCTGGTGTAGGGGCCCAAGAACAGCTTCCTGGATCTCCCTACGCACCAAAGTCCGGACACTACGGAGGGTGAGTGGTTGTTCTCCTCCGGCCACACTTGCAGAGGGGGGACGAGCCCCATCCCCTGCAGCGCTTCCACCCGCAGGTGGCACAGGGCCACCAGAGGAGGGTCTGGACTGGGCACTACTGCCAGGTGCACTCGCCAGCTGAGGTGGGAGAGGTGGGACTGCTGGAACCCGCCTTCCCTGTCGTCCTATGTTTTGCATTATGTCATGACAGTTTGGGTTAGTAACATACAATACCATTCACAATTGTTGTAACAGCATGCATTAGTATTCCCATTAACCAAACACCCAGATATTCAAACCATTGAACAGCAAGCATAGCACATGCATATTTTGAACAGCAATACACAGTCCAACAACATGCAGGGTTGATTGATGGCAACAGGCCATCAGGTTTGGATGTATGAACACAGCAGATGCATCAAAGTACATGCAAATATGTATGACCCAACAGGACAAATGGCCAGGGGTGTTAATTGTGACTGCACATACCAATTTCACGTGGAATGGATTATATGTGGTTATAGGGTAGGGTGAAGAAAATTTAATTAACACCTTCAAATACCAATACATATGCTGTACATTTCTAATAGCTACAGATATATACACACTACAATTATAGCTACAGTTTCCTATGTGATAACTACTTCAAGTTGGTGATAGGAATGTTACTGCTACATCAATATACATTTTCATGTTTATTCATACACATTCATATCTGGCTCTGTTCAGCTACATCATCCTGCTACATTTGCTTTATATAGCTATAGACAACTGTGGATGTTTGGTATTTCAGACAACCATACTATCTGCATATTGCAGACTGAGAGCAACATATCCAGATTTTGGGATACCCATTCCAGCTGCAGTAACATTTTCAACACATTTTGCAGTTTGGTTCTGCTTGTCACATTCATTTCATTCTGTACTGACTGCAGTATACTTTATTCAGGAGTTATTACTACTTTATTGGTGGATTCATAACTCTTTCTCACACTGTCTCACTTGTTTTATTTTTACAATTCAGGATGGTACTTAATTGTAGGCTTTATTGACATGTTTTACCTGTAGTTATTACAATCCTTTCCAACAGTCTCACTTCTGTCATGTTTCTGTATTTCAACAGGGATATATTTCACACATGTGTTTTACTCAGCTTCTGCAGCTTTACGTTTCAGCCTGCTGCAGGTTATATACTATTATATTACAGGTGGGACATCTTTATTTCAGACTTTTTAATTTTTCTGTTTGGATTACAGACTGCATCACACTTTTGTAATCAAGCAATACTTGCAAACCCTCTTACACTGTTACTTGCACATTTTATTACTTAGTGACTACACTGCACTCTTTTGCTAACTGTCATACTTTTATATTTATTTACAGTTACAGGGAGAGGATTACTGACCTGCCTGGTCACGCAACTGCACCAGCCTATCACCATAGGCTCTACGGTTCACAGAACGGACACCTGCAGCTGTAATATAAATAAAGTAATATTGGAATACACATCTCCATAATATCAGCTAGGTTAATTTCTTACATAAATAATTAGATGTAACTTACTCAGTAGTGGGGCGTTGGGCATTTGCCGGGCCTCCTGGATCCAACGGTTCAGTTGGTCCTGCTTCCATCTCTTCAGGTCCGCATGGTGGTGATGGACCTGCTCACCAGTCCTTGGTATCCCTGTGGCACTGGTAAGATCATGAGCCAACCGGTCCCATGCCTCAGCCCTATATGCTCCCTACAGGACCTGGCCCTGTATGAGTTGGGCCTCATGATTGTGGACAAGGAGCCAAACCATATATTTGGACTCCTCAATGCTCCACCTCTGTGCTCGAAAGCAACTACCCTCACCTACACCTGACATTCTGGCTGCAAGTTGGTTCTACAATCGGTTATGCTGTGTATTCCCACATATGGGGCTTATATATGCCGTTTTTCCCGCACTTATCTGTTATTGGCCATTTTGGAATTGTATCAGCTTCACACAACCTGCTTTGTCATGCTCCTCTTTCTATTCATTCTTATATATTTGCTATTACTGCATTTCTAATCACAGCTGTCATGGCTTAGTGGTTCAATACCTTCACTATGGTGCATGGTATCCTGGGTTCAAACCTGGCCAGTGTTTTTTATATTTTATGACTGTCTACACAGGCTAGGAGGTGGGTCTGTGTAAAGGCAGTTTTGTTACAGCTTGCTCAACGTTGCCCATCGGTTAGCTTGTTGGCGCGGCGTGCAGCTCCGCGCAAACGGGGTACGCTGGTTTACACATCATTTGGCTGTCAGCACACATATTACGCTCAGCTCAGCTAGGGGCACACAGTTTCAGCGTGTTAAACCACTGCTCACCTACGGGCACTCATTTTACACCTGTTAAACCACTGCTCACCTATGGGCAGATGCACTCAACTTGTTAAACTGTGGCTCAGCTATAGGCACATCTGGCATTTTTTATTATTTTGTTATCTCATATTTCTTCAAAATAAATGGCCCATTTCATTACATTTTACATAAAATATAATTTTATATGTGTACATATATGTTAGGGACTCATTTCGTGCTTATTTCACTAAAAATAAAAATTGCTGGTGGGGGGGGGGGTTCGAACCATGACTGCCTGCTCTTCAGCCAACGTTTCTACTGCTACGCTATTGCTTCATGGTTTACTTTGCATATGTAGTTCTTATATGCTTTTCCACTGACTGCTAACTGTGGCTAAGCTACGGGCATGCCCACACAAATGAGCGCACTCATGGGCAAACATCTTTACAATTTAAAAAAAATATATAACATGTTCATTTATATATTTTATGTTCATAGTCTGTGGGGGCATGTGTTGTGTTGTGTTTATTCACATTTCCATGGACTCTGTCATGGGGGTTTACTTTCGGGACTTTTACTCTTCTGGGGGTGTGTCCGTTTGCAGGGCTCGGCCTACGGACATGCCCCCTACTGTCTTCCACGGACCGTGTAAGCCTTAGGTGTGATTCAGCATGCCCTCATGCATATGCATGACATGCTGACATCACACTGTTTAACTGCAGCCTCCGTGTAAGCCTTGTAACTCTTACACGGAGGCTTTGTGAATCCTGCCCATACTGTAAGTGAAACTGCTAGCAAACCACTAAAAGAATTAACTGCATAATATAAGTCAAGCAAAACATTAAAAAAAAAAAAAACAGAAGTAAAGTCAGTATGTGTTCCAGAAGTAACCAATGTGAAAAAGAAAGAAATGCAGTGATTTATTATTAATGACAATGAGGCTGAGAGAAACACATTCTGCGAACAGCCCATTTAATGCAGGTAAAGAATTCCCTTGGCCATTATGTGGATTGTGCCCCTTTCTCCACTGTAGAACGATCTCAGAGTTTGTATATTTAGTTAGGGGGGAGTGGGAGGCAAAGCCCCCCACTTCATTTTAGTTTATTTTTTTTTTTGCAGCCGAGGGAATTCATTCCCTACATTAAACTGGCGGTTCAATGTTTTAATTTTTTATATTACCAGTTTGACGTTTAGGTATTCGCTAACCTAAATGTTTGATTGGGTAATGTAGATTCTTGTGTCATGTAATAGGAGTGCCCATACACATTAATGGAAGCCTTGTTCTGTATTTAGTAACTTTGGTAAGATCTCTGCAAGAAAGTGAATTTGTTCACTGATGAATATTTGGAAATACAAATTTGGTTGAAGTAATATACAGGTTAACAAAAACATGAAAACAAATTGCTCATTTGTACTATGAATGAGAAAACTATTGATACTATGACATTTTGAATATGCCCAATGCACTGAGGCAAGAATGAAAGTCAAACTTTTGTCAAGATTGGTAGAAATTGTGAATTTTAACTGGACTCAGGTGCATATTGTAGCAACATTTCTTAAGAAACCTATATAACACTGATCCCAGAAAATGCTGAAAAGAAAGTATATGCACAATTATTTTAAAATGAGTAAGTGAATGCATTATTTTTTCTAATATTGTAAGATGTGTGGCTTAGAAAATATAAGAATGAATTTCTAGTATAATAGCTAACACACATATATAAAACCAATAAGTTAAAACATTACAGGGACATTTCTGGTGCTGTATGGAGTAATAGTGATGACAATATTGGATGATTATATTGACTGGTTTAGAGGTTTAAGAAGTTTACAAGGAGAAAATGATGCAGAATAATGCTGTTAAGCCAAAGATTCATGTTAACTGAAAAGTCACTCTCAAAAATAAAATATAAAATTGACTGAAATGAAGTCTATAGCAGTACTTAGGAAGTCTGTAAGTACTTTTTGCTTATACATGAAAAACATAGTGTAGACATCTGATAATATTTTTAAAGATACAAGGTGCAGATAGTACTGAACATTATAGTTTTTTGTCTAGATACAAAGCATTTTTCCATGTTGATATATTTTTCAATAGTTCCTCTGACAATATTTCCTTTGTTTTATATAAGTTGCCTTTTCTTTGTACATTAAATTTGTGCATTTATTTTAAACGAGTAGTGCTTATGCCAGTTGATGTAATTATTCCAGTTTTCAAAGACTGTTAAAATCCTCTCCTGCCAGTGAGTACCTTTTGTATTCCTAGTGTTAACCAAGGGGTATGTCACTCTTTTACCTTCTAGTATCTTTTAGATATATTAATAATATATGTGTTAAGAGGATGTTAACCAAATATTGTAATGCAGTCTTAATTTAAAACAAGAAAAAATTGAATCCATCATGCACTGTATTAATAACAAAAGCTTCTTTAAGCCATACCCCCATTGTAAAAGTAGCACAGATTTCATTAAAAATGTAAAGTAGCTACTGACTTGTGACTACTCAGATGAAGATGATACATTCTTTGATATATTAGATAACAATCACTCAATAATGATCTACTTCAGGCTGAGTGGGAAAGACCTAGTGAGTTCTACCAAATCCTTCCTTAATTTGTATGTAGATCATTAATTATAGTTTAATTGCCTAATGCTAGTGAGCATTGAGATAACCCTTTATCACATTTTTGTTTACAGAGACTTGAAACAAAATATTCAATAACACTATGGATAATTGCTATATAGTCAGTGACTGATTTTATTTTAGCTGTAAAGAAGTTTAATGTCACTAGCAACTAAACATTCAAAAGTCATCCAATTTAGACATGATCTGAAGTCATTTACTGCAGATAGTAGATTAGTCTATACTTTTATCACCAAAGAAAACTTTGACTGTTTCAAGAGATTTTGTTGTGGAAAATTTAATTATGCTTGAGAAATGACTATGAGATAAAACCATCGGGCTTCTTTCATGCCTTTATGGCTGCTGCAGATTCAGGATTGTGTGCATTAACTATATTTCAAGCTTGTTTAATTTATTTATGATGCTATTCAATGTTATTCCTTAAAAAAAAAATAGGAGGCTTTGCTCATTAAAATGTGGTCCAGCATGATGCAAGGCTAAAGTCTATTGTCAATAAAATAAATAAATAATAATAAATAAATTAAAAAATTAAAAAAAATAATTTCAATAAAATAGAATATGTATTTCTTCTGCTTGGATATGATTTGCATATTGTATGTACATATGTGGGTGTGTGTGGGGAGGGGTTGTATTAAGTGAGTAATCCCATATAGCTCAGAATAAATTTGTGATTGTCGGATGTGTTGTAGCGTTGATCATTTATGCATTTACCTGAAAGCAGGGTATCAGTTAGGAGTTCCAATAAGTCTATAGTCCTCCTCATTTACTATGTGTGTTAACAAACTTGTCAGAGTTTTATATAGGCAAAGTTAGGTAATACTGCATATAAATAGCTATATCACAAGAGAGAGAAAACAATATTTTATATTACTTAGTCTGATAGTAATTGAGTGCACTGATTGGAAACCATAAAACTGGCTAGATAATTAATGAATCATCTCATCTTCTGTCTACCACTCGGATGACAGGCTGGGATGAAACTGAAAGAAGAAATAAACTGTAATAACATATGTAGAACTGCTGTTGTTAGATACACATAAATAGCTTGCCTCCTTGCTCCTACCCCAAAAAGATAACCACCTATATGCGTACCTGATGTCTGATTGTGAATAAAATGAAAAAATTGCAGTCACAGTAATGCAGTCCAACTTGTTGATCCTAGACAGTGTAGTGTACCTGTACATCCTGCAGTGACTCGATATGTAAATTTCTGAGGTTGTTCTGAAATCTTAAATACTTAAAACTCTGTCCCCATTTCAATTGCAATTTATAGAGACATTCTGTGTACACCTCTGAGTTGTGTGAGGAAAATTAGAAAAATATTGTCTACAATATCCCCACCACCACACACAAACTATAGTGACCATATGTGCACATCACTGAGAACGGCAGTTTTAGTCTAGGTGGGGTTCAGGAAAAATGCCACTACTAAGTTTGTATCAAAATTGACCTACACAGCTTGGGATGTAGGAGTCCATTAGGCCATTTGAAGCTCTGATAGTCTAGATTATCTTTTATACCTTTTATTTACTATTATTGAAAGATGGCTTTTTAACTTTGGTGGTACTATTGCACATACATACACACACATGCATTCACAAGCACACACACACACACACACACACACACACACACACACACACACACACACACACACACACACTTGCATTGAAATTGCATATTGTGATATATGGCATATCAGCAGAATTTATTTTTTACACACATATTGACCCTACAACTGACAAGTCACATATAGGTGTGTGTACTAGGCTAATGGTCCTTGAGCCTATATAAGCCTAACCCAAGAAGATTCTCTGGCATCATGCTGCCCAAAGTTAGTTTCCAGTGACCCTGTCAAGCAAGGGCACTGAACTGATTCCTGGGGTGAAATTCCTATTGCCCATCCACTCGTCAAGATTTCTATTAAAGAGGGACAGTGAATTGCTCTGCTTTATGTGAATGGGAACTTTTATCCCAGAGTATGGGAGGTCTCCAGCATGCTCTGTTTATTGTGGTAATGAGGTTTAGGTCACTGGAGCTTGTGGCACAGAGAGATTGGGATTTCTTTAGGTGTAGCATATCTAGCAGTTCTGGGTCAGACATGGCTTTGTAGGTCAAGCAGAGATCGCTTCTAAGTAGGTGATAAGAGACAGAGTATAGCTAGAGTTTTTTGAGTCTGTCCATATAGGACATGTGTCTAAGGCCTAAGCTTTTCTTAGTGAGATATTTTTGTGGCCTTTCCAGTTGTTGTAGGTGTCTAGTGAGTTACATACCAAATGAGACACTGTATTCTGTAATAGGTCTAATGAGGGATGAGTTGAGAAGGATTATGACCTATTTCTTTTGTAATGAGATGTGCCACATAGAAGGACTTTCTGACTACAGTGGCAAAGTGGTTGTCAAAGGAGGGGTTGATGTCAACCTGTGTCCCCAGGTCTCTTATCACACCTTCGGTGTTTAGTAGACTACTGCATATGTGGTAGTTCATGGGCACCAAATTTTTCCCATAGGGAATGACAATGCACTTTTTGGCATTGAGCTTAAGGCCATGGTTCTGGCACCAGTCATTGGTGTCAATGAGGCCTTTTTGTAGAATGTCTATATCAGCTGGAGAATCAATAATGGCTCCCGGTTTGCAATCATCTGCGAACTTGGTCAGCCAGAGTCCCTTTGTGTTGGCTTTAACTTCAGAGAAGTAGATGCCAAACAGGAGAGGACCCAGGACTGATCCCTGTGGGACACCACTTGTAACTGGTTGGTAGTCAGATTTGGAGTCCACTACTTTCACAGTGTGGGTTCTATCACTGAGCCAGTTGGCAACCCATCTTATGACATAGGGGTTTATGCCTAGTTTAGTGAGTCTATCTATGATTCCATAGGGGGATGGTGTCGAAGACCTTGGCATGATCTAGGTAGACTGTGTGAACTACCTTGCCCTCATCTACAGCTCTGGTGACAGACACGAAGAAGTCTACAGGTTGAGCAGGCATGAACTACCTTTCACAAACCCAAACTGAGTGGGGTCCAGAGTTTGGAGATTCCCTATGTCCTTATTTATAAGGTCCATGATGATGCACTCCATAGCCTTACATATCAGACTCATCAGGCTAATGGGGTGGTAGTTCCCAGGGTCTATAGTTGCTCCCCCTTTGTGGAAAGGGATGATCATAGCAGTGCACTATTTGCTAGGAACAAAGCCTGAAATGAGGCTGCAATTGTACTGGGTACTCAGGTGTGGTGCCAGTTCAATTTGTAATTCATGTAGAACACAGCCAGGGATATTATCAGGTCCCATGGAAGCTGTATTGTTGGCTTTGGACAGTGTGGTTTTTACCTGTGTAGCCATGATAATAGGGACTTGGCATTCCTCAGGTATTGTGATAGGCCCTTTAGGCGGTGAAAGTGGGGTAAAGTTCGCACTGAACCTGTTGGACAATATGTTGGCAATATCTGTTGGTTCTGTATATTTATTGTCATTGTGCTGTAACTCAGAGCAGATCTGAGTATTGCCATGTAGATTCTTGGCATAACTATATAATGCTTTGTGGTTGTCTTTAGAATCTGCAGGAATTTTGTTTTCATAGCTATCTTTAGAGGATTTGATGATGGATCTCAATTTTTTGGTGAGGCTGACAGGGGAGTTTTTCCAGTCTTGGGACTTTACCTTTTCTACAACAGGTTTTTCCTTCTGTTGTATAGTTTGTTTATGGTGGGGACCATGAGATTGGCTTCCTTTTTTTGGAGGAGAGCATCTTGGTTCTACTTGGTATGGCCCATTCCATGCAGTTGTGTATGTGCTCATGCAGTGCATTGGTGTATGATTCAGTCATGCACCTATTTTCCATTTGCATGGGTGTCGTGAAGTTAGCCACCTCTGTTTTTAGAAGTCCAAAACTGGCTTTGGAGATGTTTTTTACACTGGTTTCCTTTGGGGGGGTGAAGATGGGATGTAGGTATCCATGGTGATTAGCTTGTGGTCAGATCTGACCAGGGCGGAGTGGATTACTGGTGTAGAGCAACGGTCACCCATGTTAGTAATGACCAGGTCAAGAATATTTCTACCCCTGTTGGGGGTAAGAATGAGTTGGTCCAGGGCATTGGAATTAATGAATTCCAGAAAATGTTGAGCAAGTGTGTTGGTAGATGAGGAATTTTCCCAGTTAATTAAGGGGTAGTTAAAGTCTCCCAGTATAAGGATATTGGGTTTTACCCTAATATTTTCCAGTTTGTTTAGGAATGTGGAGTGGGAGTCTTGGGACATGGTGGGGGATCTATAGCAGGCTACAACCTGGATTGCAGTTTTACCCAGTGTTAGTTGTACTTGAAGTATCTCTGATGTGTTATGTTGAGCTACTAGTCTGGAGGTGTGCATATCCTTTATGAATATGGAGACACCACCACCTTTAGTGCTTCAGTCCAGGTTTAGGGGCAGAAAGGTGTGTTATGAATTATACCCTGCTAGTGCTGGGGTGCTCTCTGGAGCTTTGAACCAGGTCTGGGTCACTACACAGATGTTGATGTTCTCCATTTTAAGGAGTGCTTCGAGTGAGTGCCTTTTGAGATTTAGACTTCTAGCATTGAGTAGCATAACCCCCAGATTTTGTTTGCTTGTAGCTGTTATGGTGCTAATTTTGTCTTCAGGACATTGCCTAAAAAAGGCACTATCATGGTGGCAAGAGCCGTGGCCAGTATCCAGAATCCCTGGGGTGACAGGCGCAGGCCATCTCTGGTGAAGCATCGAGGTCTGTTGATCGTGTAATCCCAGGCAGAGAGATACTGGATCCCTTTAGAATAACACCAGAAACTTAGCAAATTGTTGAAGTCAATCATTTTCTGCTTGTACTGTGGTATTATTCTGGGTGATGGTTGGATGCTACTCGGAGCTTAGGGTCATACATGCCTGGGCTACAAGATTCAAGAGCTCCTCTATGTCTCTTTACATGTATTCCAGGGAGGTACATCTCAGGTCATTCACACCAACATGGACAATGACAGAGTCATATTTGTGCCTGTTGTGGAGTGACCTAAGTGCGTGCGTTATCTGGCGAATCCTGGCACCTGACAGGCAGCTGACTGCAACTTTCTCCTTATTCAACCTAGTGAGTGGGACATCAGTGTGCCTTACTATTGCTTCACCTATGAGTAGTGTATTGGGTAAGTTGTTTTGCCTTATGGGCTTTGGTTGAGTGGCACACTGTTTATGTGAGTTATGTGTCTCATGGTTTGTGCTGGGATGTGGTGGTTATTTGGGTTTCTGTCTCAGAGATCTCTGTTGTTTGGGCAGATTGTTACTGAGAGCCTCCGCAAAAGTAGGTGTGTGTTTTGTGTTACTATGTGGGGGTTGTAATGCTGTATGTTCTGGAGGGCTATGTGTTGAATGTGGTGTGGTGCAGGTGTTAACCTTCTCCTCTTAACTGGCTAATCCAGTCTTGGCTGGAGAGTGCTTGGCTTCCAATTTGGCTATATATGTGCATCTCTTACAAGTCATAGTGTTGGGAGGTAAGAGGAGGGGGCTGTCTGTGTACATGAGGCAGTTGCTACATTGCCTCAGGATGCCCAGGTTCACCAGGTTGTCAGGAGAAAGCACAGGGGCTGACCTTTAGACATGCCTGGATATGAGCTCAATATATTAAGTACTGAAGCCCTTTACAGGGAAAATGCCACTCAAAGTATCTGAGTCTGTACAGAGCACTGCCAAATGCTTGAGGGGAAACACATATGTAGACCCTGAAAATTTAAAGATGTAGTATTTAGGCAGATATTCTGAAGTAAGGAAGAAATCAAGCAGTACTTACTGAAAATAAATAATTAACTTGTCAATAATGATAAAAAGAGGGGAGTTGCATGAATGGCTACTGCCTGGCTACTACTAATGTTGGTCTCAGCACAGCTTCACTCTGTCTAGATACAATATTCCTTTGCTTCTTCTCTTGCCAGAAGCAAAATGTTAGCACCAATCCTAAG
Organism: Protopterus annectens; assembly: GCF_019279795.1. Lineage (NCBI taxonomy): Eukaryota > Metazoa > Chordata > Ceratodontiformes > Protopteridae > Protopterus > Protopterus annectens. The sequence goes on along the minus strand of NC_056736.1, from coordinate 30,167,347 downwards.
AAGAGAAGAAGGCCACAGCCTGCATGGTGATCCACAGTCATGTCCCAGATGATGCAAGGGTCTGCAGGCTTGTAGTTTTTTTTTCTGGTAGATCCCTCAAATAGCAACTAGACCAATCAAGTACGTTAAGCACAGACACTCACTTTTCAACCAGAAAGAGTCAGGAATCAATGCACTATAGTTCTACTATCACCAGGATCACAATATAAGCACATATTCCAAGCTGTCACCTATAAAGCAGTTATTAAGCTTTCTGGTGATCAGCAGTCTCCAGGAAATAATGTAACTGCACTCCTTCTCTCACCAGGAGAAAACAGAAGCACTAATCCCAAGATGACTACTGAGAAACAGAATATGGGCTCTCCAATAACTGGTGGTCTTGCAGTAGATGTTTAAAGGTAAGATGAAAAAACAATGTTTATCCTAAACACTGCAGTGTGCACTAGAGGAGATAGATGAAAAAGTAGGTAACTTAAGTTTTACCTGTCTAAAAAGTGAAGTCTTAGTAGAGCGTCACTATTTTTAAAACACCAAGATAGATTAAAAGGGGGTGGCCACTTTTTAATTCTGATACTATGGAATACAGTAGGATGGACAATACATTTAAATAGTTGAAGGGGAGTGATTTCACAAAATGATAATTTTGTGCTTACTCACATCAACCAGTAAAAGCAGAGAGGAAATGAGATATATGATCAAATTAATATAAGGGGTAGGCAACTAGAAAGACAGTAAGAAAAAAAGACAGAAAGCAGAATACAGATAAAGCACAGTGTAAAGAAAACAAATCACAGTATACAAAATAGAAAAAGGCAATAAGGTACCACAGAATACAGCAAATAAAAAGCAAACTAAGCTTTCCCTCACAGCAAACTGTAGCAAAGTCTGGATAAGCCTTTCCAGTAAAGTTCTAAAATGTTTTATTTTACCCCTTAAATAGAAGGTTTGGTTCCTAGCTCCACCCCCTCAGTTCACAGATGAATAACCTTAACTGACCTCTTCTAACTTATGTGTGACTCGTTAATTGACCTGTTCTAATTTCTGTCTAACTCACAAGAGACAGAGCTGTGGTGTCTTTTCAAATTTTAATATGCAGTTAAAAGCAGAATACAAGTAAAACACAGTGTAAAGAAAACAAATCACAGTATACAAAACAGAAAAAGGCAATAAATTAATACAGAATACAACAAATAAAAAGCAAACTAACCTTTCCCTCACAGCAAACTGTAGCAGAGTCTGGGTGAGCCTTTCCAATAAAGCAATATTACACACACACACACACACACACACACACACACACACACACACACACACACACACAGTTTACCCTTGTGTGATTGAGATATTGTCTTCAGACTTAGCATTTTTTGAAAGATGTAGATCAAAAATAGTGAGTTGAAAACTTAAAAAGAAACATTAAACAAATGTAGGGGTTAGGCCTCCCACATCAGCATACCCCCATAAATTATATATGCCACCTCCATGATCAGAAATGGTGGAGAATAGGCCAAAAACAAACTCTGCCAGCACAGATAAGGCAGCAAACTGTGGGGAAACTCACTGTGATATTCCATTTTGGTATTATAGCTGTTTAAAAGACCACATTGATTCCTAGCAGATATGACCCTACTTACACACACACACACACACACACACACACACACACACACACACACACACACACGCACACACACACACACACACACACACACACACACACACACACACACACACACACACACACGCATTGCATATTTAAATTGGAAGAACAGTAGTTTTCCTATGACATGCCTAATGTGCAGTTGACTTTACAAACACTCTGCTACTACCAGACAACTAAAGGCAATTGCTAATTGTAATTAATTTATGTATGTATATACATACATATATATATATATATATATATATATATATATATATATATACACACACACACACACACACACACACACACACACACACACACACACACACACACACACACACGCATTTAGACATTTATTATTATTTGATATCTGTGTAGGGAATATAGCCTGTTGACACCTTTCAGTTATGACTAGGGCTCATAGACCAAGGAATAAAAGTTTACAACAATATGTAAAACAGTTTTCATCAGTACATAGGTACATATGCAGTATGTACATCAATTTGCAAAACACACAGGCACAAATGCAGCAAATTCAGTACAAATAATACATGCAATATCAATGTAGAAACAAGATAAAACAGTAGAATGTGTAGGCATGTTTCATTTTTTGTATATAGTATCTGACATTGAGTATGAAATAGAATTTTACTATTATCACAATAGCTTTTGTGAGTGGATTCAGTACAGACATGTTCTTTAAAGGCTTTTCTAATGTCTATTGGATTCTTGTTTTTTTTTATTTCAGTAAGCAATTGTATCATGGTTGAAGGTCCAAGTCTGGACAGAGCTCTTTCTCTTAATTCAATTTTAAATTGTGGATGAGCAAGGGAGTATTAGTTATCTTCTGTGCTTTTCAGATAGTATGTGTTGTCTTGAAAAGACAGTTTTACCTTTAGAGAAGGGAAAAAAACTTGTCTATAAACCTTGAAACTTAGTGTGTTTATGAAAAAGTTAGACCTTTTTTGTCTAATATAGTCAGTTGTTTTATCCATGCAATGTGCAGTGATGCAGTAAGGGGTTGGCTATAAGGATAAATCTACAGATTTTGCTCCTTACAGTTCATATTCTATGGGTGCAAAATGAGAAATGAGAGACAGTCTGAGTAGTGATATATTTTTAGAAACCGATAAGTGGGCCCTTGCAGATAAATAAATAAGTAAATGAGTGATTTTGCATGAAAGCATTATAATGCCCATGTGTGTTGCCAACGAAATAGCTGGTCAAGAATAATAAGTAGTTATCTCATATCTGTGACATTGGGAATAGTGTTAGCAATATGATCTGTTATGTGAATGGGAGGAATATGAGGTAATTTCTTCATGGTAGAAAAGACCATAACTTTAATTTTTATGCAATTAATTAGGAGATTGCTGCAGATGGACTAATTGCATAGCTGAGATGAGTCTTGCTGCTTCTTGTTTTGTAGGCCATTGTGGTGATTACTGGATTGTAAGAGAATAGTATTAGTCACATATATAACAAGTATATGATTTGGAAGCTCAAGCGGAGGCCATTGAGAAAGAATTAGAATAGAAGAGGTCCTAGTAGATCCTTGTATAATTTCTGTGTTAAATAGCCTCACAGAGGATAAGGAGTATCTGTAATATTTTGGGACAATCTTCCTTGTAGATACCTAACTCCAAATACAGTGAATTGTATTAATTCCAAAGTTTAATTTAGCTGGCTTATTGATAAAGACAAAAATGATGTTAAGATTCAACAGCAGCTCTGAAGTCACAACAATCAATGTATTTTATTACTAAATACTAATAAAATATTAAGGATAAGCGCTTTCATCCGAATTACACTTCATTAGATAAATCTGATTTATCCGATGAAGTCTAATTCAGATGAAAGCTCTTATCCTTGAAATTCTATTAGTATTTAGTAATAACATGCATCGGTTGTGTTGACTTCAGAGTTGCTGTTGTGTCTTAACATCATTTACATTTTTTAGTGAAGTCTGTGGTAATGTTTTACTTATTGAGAAAGAGGTTATTATTAACAGTTTCAAAAGCCTTAGTCATGTCTACAAACAGACATCAAGTGAAGTGGCCTTCATTCATCTTCCAATGCTGATCTTTGTGATGGAAAGTGAAGTAGATGATCGCAATGTGTTATTTAGAAATACAGTGCTACACCCCACATGCAAACAATTTTATCTCAGCAAATATCATACATTGTATGACATTGCTTCTGTTAAGTCAGAACAGTGACTACTGTGGAGCTGTGACCAAGCAACACCAGGGGTATTTTTTTCTTATTCATCCTTTGTTGAACAGTTTAGTAATTCTAGGGTGATGGTTCTTTTCATGGTAGACTCTAAGTGGTATATATACATATCTGAGGAAATTTAGTCAAGGCACCAGGAAACTTCCTATACTCTTTTTAATAAGTACTATAGCATCTTTTATGCTCACCATATCTGGACCAACTCATGCAGATGAGGTCTCAGTTTCATATCTCATCTGAAGAATGACACACCCAGGAATGCATTATCCCCCAATTCTCACCTGCGGTGTCAATGAAAAATAAATATCCTGGGTGGGACTAAAACCCATAGTCTGTTGCTCTTTTATCATCAAAAGATGATTGAGCTGTATGTTGAGCTGTTGATACTACAAGTCACCTTTATCTGCAGATGGCTTCATTCCACATCAATTTCAGCCACATTGCAAAACATATTTACTCCAGATGTCCGGATGCTTTAAAAACTAAGTAATGACAGTCACAGCTATATGCTTCATTTTTTTCAAACAATGGATAGTAATCACAGTAAATGTGTCAAATAGTCTTAAAAAAGCAAACCTGTCACTATTTAAACTGAGAAATGACTAGAGGGTTGGTTATTTTCTTCCACAGATAGCACTCTCCGCTACCCAGCAACTATAGAATATTCAATGTTAGACATTTGATTATGATGAAAAGTAATTGGAATGTAATGTATTTCAACTTTGCTCCACTCAATCACTTGTTACAAATTAAAATATTCCAGATTGTTTCACAAAAATCATGTTAGTCTTGCAAAGCCAGTACAAAAAATAAATAACATATGGTAGTCATTTCCCACCACAGACAGGCCTGTCAATTATAGTTACTTGCCTTTGTACCTCTCAGGTTGCTCTGGTTGATTCAAACAAATCACATTAGTCCCACAAAGACAGAAAGAACAGGCAGTCATTTCCCTTCAGACCCAGCCTGACTAATTATAGCAATTGTATCTGTGTACATCTCAGATGCCTAGCTCTTATATAAAATAATGAAATAAAAATTATCCTCACATTACTGCATTCAAACAGCTGATAACATGTCAGGGACAAATGCTAGAATCAGAGATACATTTTAGTAATGTTCTTGTATTCTTAAAATGTTTCTAGACTAGTAAATTTTACATTAACATTCATCTTCTGAAGTCAAGCTTATGAAGTCTGAAACTCATATTTGTTATTATTTGTTTACTGCAACCATCCATAATTTATAATAAGTCCATGGCAGTATTCATGAAAGTCTGTGTAGGCTCCGTGTAGAGCCTACATGGAGGCTTTTTGTGCTGCCTATAGCACAGTATAGAGTGCACAATCCCTGCATTATTAATGAGTTTTGTGCATTCTACACAGTGTGAGCAGCTAGTTCATGTGCTGACATGAACGAGTTTTCAACTGCTTATACGGAATACGTTTCCTTGTAAGCAGTGAAGTGTACGTAGATGGAAGCTAGCATTGATAAACCATTAATTGAATGGTTTACCAATGTTAGTTATGTTTGCTGAGTTACTGTTAATGTAGAAATAAGTATTATGTACAATAAATGTACATAAATGTAATAAGTGTAACTTTTTTTTTCCCATTTAAATTTTAGTTTGTGCAGCATGCCACAATGGGCAGTGCCAGTAAATCTTGAAAAGTGAGGATAATCCAAAAATCTATTTAAAATGGTTGTATTGTAATTTTGTTTTCACTTTATATGTAAATTTTAAGCATAGCTGAGCAGGTTGGCACACCGCAGCACCTTGCTCAGCATGCGTAAATGTCTGTGAAGAGTTATATAGAAATGTATAGCTGCAAACTTGAATGCTGAGTTAGCTTAGTGGTTTGAGTTTTTGGCTTTGTATGCAGTAGGTGCATGGTTCGAATACCAAAACAGGCCATTCAGCTTTGACATTGGAAAGCATTTATATATTAATGTTAATTTTATTTACCGATGTAGCTATTGACATTTGCAAGAAACACATGCCAGACATCTAAAAATAGAAACTGGATGCTTTTAATGTTTGTTGAAAGGTCAAGTTTCAGCATAGCTGAGCAGGTTTGCATAGCACGGAGCTGTGCTTAGCAACGCTTAAATGAAAATAAAAAGGTATATACAGCAGTTTAACAGCAGATCCTCACTGGCTGAATGGTTAGGGAATCTGAATGTGTATATTAGTTGCATAGGTCGAATCCTGATCATTACGCTTTTTACACATGCTAGGGAAATGTTGTAAAAGTTTTTATTTGGTTTGTATACATTGAAATATGTTAACTGTAGTGGCCCAGCTTGACTAGAAGCCTATTTGTAGTGGAGACCCAAGTATAAAAGCCCCAGTTACACACAAGTGTCCATTACATTAAAGTTATAGGAACAGATAACGTTGTGAAATGCATAAGTTTAGGAGATATAATAAAATAGTGTCATGGGATATGTGATGTGAAATCCCCCATGTAAACACAAGTGTCCCAGACAGTACAGTCATACCCCAAAGTAATGTAATCAAAGCACATACGGTGACGTCATATAAAGTGAAATATATACACTTAATAATATGTCAGTAAGGACTAATTATTGTCAAATTAGTTAATTTTCATTAAATGAAAACTGAACAATGCTTAGCAGTGCTTAGTTCTGTTTACCCTGTTTGAGCATTGCTAAGAAAAATAATTGTAAGTAGCATTCAGCCTAGCTAAGTGGATTTGTGTACTGCTAAGTACTGCTAAGGATCTGCCCCTTTAAGCACTGCTCAACTCAGCTTAGCAGGTTTACACACCACTGAGCTATGCTCAGCATTTTCAAAAATGGTTCAATGTTGGGAATGGGCAGGAATATGGACTTATTTAAAGCACACAGGTAGGTATACATCCAGAACCTTTTGTAGTTTGATCACTGCAGGAGCTATGTCTGGAGTTGGAGAGGGACCACACTTTTGGGTACAGTGTTGGGGCATTTTGGAGTCCAGGGTCATGGCTGGGCTCCTTGTGAACACCATGATGACAGACCACTGCAGGACTAGTACCTGGACTCCCAATACAAATGTGAGCCCTGGGACCATCTTGCACGTGACCTCAACAATGCCACTGGAATCCCCCAAACTGGTGAGCAGGTACAGCATCGCTATCCTGACCTAAAGCAGAGAAGAGGGGAGCTCTTGGCCCAATGGATCCAAGATGCTAGAGACAATAATGCCCCAGTAGTTTGTAAGTATTTCACCCAAAGCTGTACCAAATTCTAGCCAGATTATGTGATAGACAGGTATGCATAATGGTTGTTTTTTCCTATACAGCTGCAGAGGTGAGAGCTAGTAATGTGGAGACCCATGCAGACAGACTGGCGAGGCTGCGCCGAGAGTCTGGTGAGTACAGATCAATCTTGCAGTATATAATGCAATAAATAAGAAGGAGTACATTGTTTACTGCCAATAGGTATAGTGTGTTCTGAGTGTACTGAATAAATAAAGTTTGTCAGACCAATATTGATCTACAGGATATGCAGTGCTACTGAATGTAGAATCTCAACTCTAATAAAGCACTGTGTCATGCTACTCAAATAAAGATTCATACCACAAACTGTTGTGTTTAAGCTGGTATGTGCCTTAATCTGTGCCATTAACTAAAACATAAACAACTAGCTAAGATGATAAGTACTTTGTATACTGTGATAAAGAAATATGTATCCTGTCTAACTCTATGTCATTATACTGCCTACCGTCCTTGCTAATATGTTATTAATGTTACATTTGTAGTAATCTCAGAAATAGTAATGGCAGTCTTGTACTAGTATGTAAATAGCCTATGCTTTTGTTAAGTTCTTTCAGCTCATTTACTGTACCTAATTATCAATGTAACTCTGTTGGAGATTTTCTCCCCGGGCCTCCGCTGAAAAAGGACATGTATCCAGTCAGACCATCCCGGTTAACAAATGTAAAATAAATAAATATGTTGTTGAAAAAAAATAGAATGTGTACAGGTGCTACACAGCAAATATGTCTTTGAAAGCATGCATTCACTGAAGTTGTTCTAATAACCAGCTGTTAGGCAAAACTGTAGATTGTGGAGGAGCTGTAAAACAAGATATAAATTAAATATGAAATATGTCCTGCATTAAGATCTGAACCTTGAATAGTAATGTGTAATTTATTATAGTAAGTCCCCTGCAGCATTGCCTTGTTTTAACCTTTGCATTCTAGATCTTATTATTTCAAATGATTAATACACAGTACACTGTCTGTCATGCATGAATCTCAGGCATGTATGTTCAACTGTCACCTCAGTCTTTGGTGACACTGCACTTAGATTACAAGTTCAGACTGTCTACCCAAGACAGTATTATGCAGAATTCAGTTAAGCAAGAGAAAGCAGTTCTCTAGTAGCTCAGTGTGATGGGCAACAGCTCTGTTGTTAATTTTTGCACACCCAGACTACAGTTTAAATCCAGGGAGGGGTACTAAGATGTGTGAATATTTACACTCAAGTAATCTTGAATATTTGTAGAAGCAGTCAGGTAGTGTTAAGAGATATGTTCTCCACAGGTCTTACAGGTAAATAAATGTTTGTCATAGCTGTATGAAGGGTATACTAATAAACCATGTGTAACTGTTCCACTATCCAACCCCATGCCTGAAAATGGCAGCAGGATAGGTACATACATCATGCATTCTTCCCAGTACTTGTCTCTCAAGTGTCATACTGTCATGGCTAGTGATCATTGCTGCCAAGAACCTTGGACACAGAGATGAATCCAGATGAAGTATGCCAGTAGCACACTCACACATCAGTGCAAGGTGCACCTTCTTTGTCATATGTGTAACCCTGACATGTACAAGTCTCCTCTAGTCATGTACCCAGAGTTGTCACAGTTTGCCCCATACCATTCCAGATTGACAGTTTAACACTTATGTATGTGCTACAGAAGTTATGGGCCATAGGTAGATAAAACATGAGGGCAGACCTGTAGAATATTGAACAGTACTGTTGTGAAAAATAGAAGCCTATACAGTTGTTATTGGACTTTTTTCTCTCCCCCCACCCCTTATCTGTATCAATAATTATTATTCATATACTATGGGTATGTTGTTCTCAAAACCTAATGTTGGGACTTGTGTTCTATTATTGTTCATATATTTAATTAGTTGCATATTAACATACCTTGTTCAAATACCATTGTTGTTGGTCTGTTGCCATAAATGTAACTGGCATGCTGTTACAATGCTGACTGTTATTACATTTATGCATGTGTTCTGTTTCCAATGCACTTGTTTCACTTCTATTGTTCTGGGTTAATTGCAACACCCATGCATGCTAATTTTGAAATGTTTTGTTCAAGACTAACCAATACATTTTGAAAAACTTCAACACTATAGCACATTTCGGAAGGCAGATCCCAGTAAATCCACCTGTCCCACCTCATCTTTCTATGACACTGGGCCCCAGTACTGCTGGGACCAAACACAGAACTGTCTCCTCTGCTGGTCCTGCACTATCCTCATGTGGAACCACCTCAGGGGATGGGGCACATCCCCCCCGGCATGGGCATGGAGAGGAATCCATCACCCTCAGAACATTCCATGGTATGGTGTACAGGGTCATCCCAACAGAGTTGGATGGATGACTGAGCCTGATTGAGGGCAGACTGGTGCACCTCGAGGGGCGGTCTGCCCCTGTTTTCTAGCCACCAGCATGGCCTCCTTTGGGGCCATGAAGGGTTAGTGATGACTGCCCATCGGTGGGGACCTCAGCCTCACTGTTTCCATCTGGGGGCTCATTGGCCTCTGATTCCCAACCAGCCACCCCATCCAAGGTGTTTACCCCCTTCATGAGTCATACACTACCCCTGTCTGCTGTCTTATCTGTCTTGTCTGCCTGAAAAAGCAACCTCTCCTACCCAACTTACCTCTCCAAATGTACCTACGACCTTTCCCCAACATCTCACTTTCACCTTAAAAAACAAAAAAGGGGCAGCTGTTCCCCCCAAAAAACACATCCCATACATAGCTCTCCATTTCGCCCCCAAGTACACTGATGTCAAACAATTTACCCCTGAATTACTCAAGCAATGTCTGTCACCCACACCCATCCCTGTGTGGTGTAAGGCTCTAAATTCCAAATTGTCCACATCATGCACAGCTGTTGCTGCAGAAGAAATGGACAGCTATTGTCCTTTTCTACACCCATCCTGCACATCCCTAGCAGCCTTTCACATTGTTTTTCCCCTGCTTGCCCCAATTTGACCACTTCCCTGCCTTTTTTTTAATTAGTATTGTTGTAAGCAGAAATAAGCAGCGCTAAATGGAGACAAGCAGAACTAAGTTCCTCTTGGCATCGCAGATGCTGCCTGTGTGATTGGCTGACTGTCATACAGTCCAGCTGCCAGCTACATTATTGAGGGGTTTGAATGGGCCACTTTGAGTGGCAGAGGCCTTAATAGTCATTTCTAGTAGATTGCCTTTTTTCTGGTATTTCCTTTTATTTTATTTTTTTCACATTTCCTCCAGTTTTAGGCCTTAAAAACTGTTGCAGCTAGTCTGTACATTGCTGAATAGAAAGGGCCCTCCCCTGGACCTAAACACACTCAGCATTCCTGAAACCAGCTAAGCATAGCTAAGCAGTCTCAGATAAATTCCCTTGCTTAGCTTTGCTTAACTGGTCTCAGGAATGCTGAGCAGTACTAAGCACTGCTCAAATCCGCTTAGATGAATGCTGCTTACAATTATACTTCTTAGCAATCCTCAAACTGGGTATGCAGAGCAAAGCACTGCTAAGCATTGCTCAGCTTTCATTTAAAGGAAATTAATGAAGTGGACATTAATTAGAACTTACTGATATATTATTAAGTGTACATATTTTACTTTACATGACTTCCCCTTATGTGCTTTGATTACATTACTTTGGGGTGTGACTGTACTGTCTGGGACATGTGTTTACATGAGGGATTTCATATCACATATCCACTGACTGTGGAAGGTTGGCCAGCTACAGTACTCTGTTTAACAAATATCAATTACTACATCATTAAAGATAAAACAAAAATTTAACAATGCTTTCTCATGTAAAAGTTAAATTGTCTGTTTTGGTATTCGAACCATGCACCTACTGTACGCAAAGCCAAAACTCTAACCACTGAGCTAAATCACCAATGAAAATTTCAGCTATACATTTCTATATAGCTCTTCATAACATTTTAAGTAGTGCTGAGCAAAGCTACATGGTGTGCAAGCCTGCTCAGTTATGGTTAAACGTCTACTGCAGTGGAAAAAAACATAACCATTTTACATTTATATATATCACTATATCAAATATTAGCATGTCAGTTGCAGGCCACATACTCTTCATGAATATCCCTGCTAATGCAAAACATGTCATTCTATCAAATTTCTAAGTTTGTAAGGGCAATATTTAGAACAGAGATTAAATTAAAAAATAATAAAAAAAGAAAAACAAATAAATGATAGAATAAAACCAGTAACAATAAAATAACATTTTCCCATACTCCCTTTATGGCTGCCTACCATAATGTTAGCTTACACAGTGGTGCAGCACTGTTTTCTGTACCTCTAGATCGATTCAGGTACATCTACTGCCCACCACACCCACTCCGTGCTCTCCACATAGATACAACATGGCTCCGGCCATGTTGAAGGTGGATAGCACAGATATTACATGTTAAAGGGGACTTTTCCCTGTTAACAATTTAATCTTTTAATAAAAAAAATATATATATTTTTAAATAAGCTTGTTTGCATGAGTTTAAGCTCTGTGCTGCTTCACGGCAAGTAGAATTTAAATATAATTATGGAAACCAGAACCAAACACCGATACAGTACCAATAAGCTTGAGCAGTTGGAAGCCAGAAATCCACTGTAGACCAATAAACTATGTAAATCCAATTTATTGTACAAAACACAAACACGATAGCAGAATCCAAACTGTCAGAGGTTAAGTGCTTTCATCTGTATGAGTCAGATTTCATCAGAACCACCATAAAGACCTTAATCTTCTTAATTTATACCAAAAAGTGGTGCCAAAAACTAATTAATTATTCAATCAATATAACATCCAGATTTTTGGCAGCTTAATTCTTCATAATACATAAAATACAATAATTACAATACAAAATTAATAACAAACAAGTTGACAAATAATCCTACGTGCCCTAATCTACACTATATACTAAAATTAAAAATTAAAAATTATATTGTAAATATAGTGCAATGTGCATATAAACTGATACATCAAGGATAAATATAATAAGTTAATTCAATAAATATATATGTAAAAAAATATAAAAATATGTGTATATGTATACTAAAATCATTTTAAAAATCTTTTTATAAAAATTGTATGATAAAAAGCCTAGCCTGCCATACACACAACATCTATATGATTGTCTAGATGTAAATGGAAATTGTGCTGTACAAGATATATACAGGGTAATACCTGTTTATATGTGTTAATTTAGAAATATTAAGATGATTGCAAAAAAAAAAAAAGGGTTTTAAACTAATGTGTTCATTCAGGCCAGGATATGTAGTGGCATCAAATACCATTTGCCACTTACTCTCCAAAGTGCCAAGTCGTGCCTTCCAATTGCCACTTCCTACACTACTGTTCACTTGGTCTATAATGGCAAATTTAAATGTGTGATTTTTGCCTTTAGACTTAACATTTTACTCAGCGCATTTTTCTCATCCTCTTTTTTTATTTTGTATATATGTTCGTATATCCGTGTTTTTAATTTTCTTTCCGTTTTCCCTATGTAATATGCTGTACATGATGTACAGGAGGCTAAATAAACCACACCTTGGCTATTACAATTTCCTGGTTTAAATTTACATGTGCTTTTCATTATATTATCCAATTTGATACTTCTATCCTCACGAATGTATCTGCACTGTCTACAAGTGCCACATCTTGTAGTCCCCTTTCTCATAACTTGAGGCTTTTTGTTCATATACTCACTTCTTTCTACTAATTTCTTTAAATTTTGCCCAGTTTTAAATACAATACTTGGTGTACAACCAACAACTTTTTCTACTTTCTCCATATGTGTGAAAATAGTCCAGTGTCTACGTAAAATCTCCTTCACAATATTAGTATAAGTGTTGTACAAAATAACACATACTCTTCTATTGAAGGGTTGATTCATCTTCAAACACATGCCTTCTTTCCCAAGTAGAGGTATGTATTTTGTTCCCCATTGTGTTTTTACATAGTTTACTACATCCTCAAGCATAGTAGTGGGGTACCCTCTTTCACTGAACAGTTTAAAAATATGATCTAACTCTAAATTCATGATCTCACTGGTGGATGACATTCGTGCTGCTCTCACACATTGGCCTTTTACTACATTTTTAAATATGTAAGGGGGATGGCAACTCCCATACTGAATGTAGTCATTTGAAAAAGTAGGTTTCCTGTATAATTTTGACACAAAACCTTCACCATTATTACTAATATACGTGTCTAAGTATACTATATAATTTTTACCAATTGTATGGGTAAAGCCCAAGAATTCCGTGGTGTGATTAATGTATTTAATAAAATCCGGGATTATATCTATTTCACCTTTCCATATAATGAATTTATCGTCCAGGAATCGTGTGTATAACAACATATTCTTATAATTTTCACTGGTAAATATAAATTGATCCTCCCAGTCCAACATGACCAAGTTAGCGAATATGGGTGCACAAGATGCACCCATAGCCACACCTTTGGTTTGTCTGAAGATTTCTCCATGAAATTCAATGTAATTATGATCCAAAAACAAGGCCCATCATATCCAATAAAAGATTAATTTTGTCATCTGTTAATCCAGAATACTTCCTAAAACTGTTATAGAAGTATTCCAACCCTATATCTTTAGGTATGCTAGAAAAAAGATCCTTTACATCGACAGTGATGAAAGTGATATCCTTATTCCATACTTCCAAAATCTGGATGTTATATTGATTGAATAATTAATTAGTTTTTGGCGCCACTTTTTGGTATGAATTAAGAAGATTAAGGTCTTTATGGTGGTTCTGATGAAATCTGACTCATACAGATGAAAGCGCTTAACCTCTGACAGTTTGGATTCTGCTATCGTGTTTGTGTTTTGTACAATAAATTGGATTCACATAGTGAATTGGTCTACAGTGGATTTCTGGCTTCCAACTGCTCGAGCTTATTGGTACTGTATCGGCGTTTGGTTCTGGTGTACAATTCTTTTCTTTTTGTTCGGAGTTGTGATATGGCCGAAACAGGATCCCTTGATGCTTCATTGAGCAAGGCGGAGCTAGCAACATTGAGAGCGGAAGTCTCAACACTTCAAAACGACGTCAGTAAATTACTTGACCTAGTAGGGAAGCTTGCTGAAACTGTGCAGGCTGGCACTCGTGGAGGAACTTCACATGCTCTTGACAAGACGGCGGGTACACCGCTGTATGTGGCTGAATGCATTGAGTTAAATACCCAGGGGGACATTCCAAATGGACAAGTAGTGTGTTTACAAACACCAGCGCAGGTCACGGCTATTGATATAAAGGAAACTGTGGACAATGTTCAAGCGGAGGCTGAATTTACTTTTGATTTCAGCCTATTCCATCAAACGGAAGAGAGACAGAGATTAGGGGTACGACCAAAATAGCGTGAGAACGCCAATATCAGGACATACTCTAATGTTACCAATAAGGGTGACAATAATTACAAAAAAGGTACTGTTTTTAAGGAATTTATTTCTAGCCCTAAATGCATATACAAACAGAATAAGACACGTGGACTTGATACTGTGAACCAAGGAAAAGAAAAAGGGGAAAATAAGGGTAATGTTATGAAAGATTTTTTTAACTGATGATGTAGATTTTTATTTTGATTGTGATTTTAAACATAAAAATGATAGGTATACTTCACGTGTACAGCCTAACAATTTAAAAACGAAGATTTACAGTTTAGGTAAAAAATTAATACAGTTAAAAAGCACCAAACTTGACAATGTATATTTGGAAAAATAACCAAAAAAAGGAGGATGCAGAACAAACCAGTAAGCAGAAACAAAGCACCCTGAACCACTGCTAGGTAGGCACACAAATTTATTAAGCCGAACAGTTCACTCAAAAAAATAACGCTGAATCAAATCACCATACGTTTTCGTCCACAACTTCATCAGATTACACTAATACATTCAGTTAACTTCTTTTATATACTCATCCAACTTTTAAAAAACAGCCAGTAAAAACAGTCATTGTACATAGAAATGCATTGAGTTACTGCCCTCTACTGACAAGGAGGATTATTACACATTAATGTCACAATTTTGCTGATCTCATTTTTAATACAGGGGCAAGTGAGATCATGTCATTTAAACCAGGAATTTACTGGCCTCCAACACCACTTGCCAGTATAATTCCCTGTATTCAACTAAAGTCTCCCACATACCGCCCTGGGGTCCTTTGGCACAACCTCTAATATAAAAACTGAAATTCAGCTTCAGGACAAGTTTTTGTGTGTTTGTACAGAGAATTTGTTTCACATTTTATACTGAATATCATAGGTGTGCTCATAAATTCTCTGCTTAACCTTTCTTTCACTCTTGCCAATGTAAAAGCATTACATTTTTACATAACCCAACATAAATAATCCCTTTTGTGTTGCAATTCATAAAAGTTTTAAAGTTAAAATTTTGTTATTTCTGGCAGGTAAAGTAATGGTATCCCCAGTAATCAAATAAGAACAATAATTACAAGCACCACATTTAAATACACCACGGTTTTTGTTTGTACCTGCTAACCTTGAATTCCCTTTACTACCTCTTTCAAAAATATCCTTCAGGGTGTTCCCTTTCCTATAAATATGTTTTATTTCACCCTGGAAAATGTGATTTAAGTCAGAAACTTTAGAAAAGTTAATCCACTCTTTGTCAAAAATTCTTTTTCATCACACCAGCTTGTCCATCATATGTGGTAATGATACCTGATACGAATTCATTATTTAACCCATCTACTTTCTTGTTTGTGACTTGTTGAGTTGCAACATCTTCAATTTTACCCAATACAGGGCAAACCTTCCCTTCCTCCATCACTGACTTCTTTGGAAACTCTATCAATGAGCTCTTCCGGGTAGCCTCTATTCAGGAACATGTTTCTCAGGTTTTACATTCGTTACCATAACATGCATCATCAGAAGTCATTCTACACAAAGCACAAATTGCCCTTTTATAACACTCCTTTTCTGGTGTGGGGGTGCGAACTTGAGTAGTGCAGATAAGAATTAGAAAAGGTCTCTTTTCTATAAATTCTAGACTCAAAGCCATACTCAGTTTTAGATATGTTAACATCAAGGTATTTCAATTCATCAGTAGTGAATTTGTGAGTGAATTTTAAAATTCTGTGGTACCATTAAGGTATTCCACAAAGCTACCAAATTCATCTTGAGTGCCTGCCCATAAGAAACACAAGTCGTCCAGAAATCTACCATACAACTTCCATAAACTACTATATTCTGAATTCAGTACAAACTTATTCTCCCAGAAGGACATTATAGTGTTAGCATAAGTGGGAGCACAGTGTGCCCCATCGCCACACCTTTAGTTTGTCGAAAATACTGCCCTGAAAGAATATAAAATTATTCTTTAGGACAATCTCCATTAATAACAAAACAGTTCTGAACTCATTGTGCCCTAGTAGTTTGGATTCAAGTAGCATTTCTTGAACCATTCAAGGCCTACATCATGGGGTATACTTGTAAATAAGTCAATCACATCCAAGGTACCAAAACCTTTTGTTTCATTTGCAAGTGATTCATTTAGTTTTCCTAAGAAATGCCACGAATCTTTTAAAATAACATTGTTGTCACAAACAAGCTTTTTATCTTCTGGTCAATGTACTTGGCCAAAGGTGCAGTGACGAACCTTCTGACACTATCACTCTCAAAGGTGGGTCACTTTCATCTTTATGCACCTTTGGTATCCCAAATATGGAGGGTATTCTCGGTTTGTCTACATGCAAATATTTAAAAGTACTCATGTCAATAACTCCATCCATTAATAAGTCATTTAAAATAACATAAATTCGCTTGTAGGCAATATTAATTTCATTCAAGGATATTCTGGTGTATTTGGTATTGTCATTTAATATGTCAAACATTTTGCTCTCATAATTAATGGCATCCATAAGCACAAACCCCCTTATCGGGCTTCATAATTCTTATATTCTTGTTCTCACTTAATGATTTCAAAGTTTTCAACTCTGGGTCTGTTAAATTAGACTGCACTTTGTGACAACTCAGAATTTTCCTAAGCTCGTGTTCCAAGCTCAATTCAAAGTTTCTTAGCTGAGGGTGTGTTGGGGGATTAAAGGTGCTCTTACGCCGCAATTCTACATTGTTCATGTTGACACCATTTCCTTTAAAATATAATTCTAAGTTTTTCTTCCTAATAAATAATTTAATATCAATTAAAAGTTTAAAAATATTTGTTTTCTCTCTAGGTATAAAACCAAAACCTTTTGTCAATAGTTCAAAATGACTACTGTTAATTGCTACATCTGTGTAATTAAAAATATTAAAATCATTATAACTGTATTTAAAACCACAGTTTGTAATTATTCCCAGACTGGTCGTCTCCTTTCCTGAGCTCCCCAGTTTCTGGTTTTGTAGTTTTTTGAATTGTAAGTAACAGGTTCCCTGTGCATAAGTCTCTCAGACCGCCTTAAAGGTGGAAAAGCAGCATCATAATCATTCTCTAAAGGCAATTCATTGTCAGAAATGTCATTGTTAGGTTCTCTGTAGTGATTAATGTCATAATTTCTAACATTTCTCACCCAATTCTTAGGCTTGGTATTGTTTCTTTGTTTTGTATTCATTTAAATCTCTCTCAATCTTGTTTAATTTTCTGTTTTAACCTCCAAACATTTACTTTCTAAATTATTTAATAGTTTATGATATTTGCTTCTCTCTTAGTCCACTGTAAATAGTAAATCGTGAGTAATGTCCTTGTTTATACATTCTACAGTTTCTTGCAATTTCTTTATTTCTACCTCATTGTTTTTAATGATAGCCCTCATTATATCAAAACCACAATTATCAAAAGCCTCTATTAGTTCAAAATAAAACTCTGTACCTTCCACAACCTTGTTAGGGTATTTGCATACCCTAAGCCCTTTGGGCACAATTTTCTGTTCTAAACAATACTTTAAATAAGTGTTATCCATTTCTAACATTTTGCATTTGTATAAAAATAGTCCAGGTCATCAAGCTTTTGAGAAAAAGTTCCTTGTAGTTTATCATTAGTGTTGTTTTGCTAGCAAAATCATAAACAACATTGAACAAGTCACTGAAATGTCTTTTAGTACCTGTAGAGTTTAAACTACCACCAGGGCCAAAACGAACTCCTTCACCCATTTTTCTAACATTGTTAGGCTGCTCAGATTGTCCGTGGTCAGTTTCTTCAAGCAAAATCCGAGGAAACCATCCAGACTGCTGGATCCTGCTCCATTTCGTCTTTCTACATCTCTGGAATCATTTTCCTCACCAACAGCCCGTCTCTCTCGCGCCTCAACACTCCGATGCACTTCATGGTTTCCTGGTTCCAATACAGACGTCAATACTGAGGCCAAAGATTGGCTGACTGGGGTTAAAAGCCCCACAAGTTGAGTGAGCTGTCCGATAAGCTTCCTGAGCTCACCGACTTCATTAGTCTTTGCTCCATTGCTTGCCACACTCCCAGCAGGTGATTCCATCCCAAAGTTACTAATAACCAAAAAAAGGAGGATGCAGAACAAACCAGTAAGCAGAAACAAAGCACCCTGAACCACTGCTAGGTAGGCACACAAATTTATTAAGCCGAACAGTTCACTCAAAAAAATAACGCTGAATCAAATCACCATACGTTTTCGTCCACAACTTCATCAGATTACACTAATACATTCAGTTAACTTCTTTTATATACTCATCCAACTTTTAAAAAACAGCCAGTAAAAACAGTCATTGTACATAGAAATGCATTGAGTTACTGCCCTCTACTGACAAGGAGGATTATTACACATTAATGTCACAATTTTGCTGATCTCATTTTTAATACAGGGCAAGTGAGATCATGTCATTTAAACCAGGGAATTTACTGGCCTCCAACACCACTTGCCAGTATAATTCCCTGTATTCAACTAAAGTCTCCCACATACCGCCCCTGGGGTCCTTTGGCACAACCTCTAATATAAAAAACTGAAATTCAGCTTCAGGACAAGTTTTTGTGTGTTTGTACAGAGAATTTGTTTCACATTTTATACGAATATCATAGGTGTGCTCAAAAATTCTCTGCTTAACCTTTCTTTCACTCTTGCCAATGTAAAAAGCATTACATTTTTTACATAACCCAACATAAATAATCCCTTTTGTGTTGCAATTCGCAAAAGTTTTGACTGTTTTTACTGGCTGTTTTTTAAAAGTTGGATGAGTATATAAAAGAAGTTAACTGAATGTATTAGTGTAATCTGATGAAGTTGTGGACGAAAACGTATGGTGATTTGATTCAGCGTTATTTTTTTGAGTGAACTGTTCGGCTTAATAAATTTGTGTGCCTACCTAGCAGTGGTTCAGGGTGCTTTGTTTCTGCTTACTGGTTTGTTCTGCATCCTCCTTTTTTTGGTTATTAGTAACTTTGGGATGGAATCACCTGCTGGGAGTGTGGCAAGCAATGGAGCAAAGACTAATGAAGTCGGTGAGCTCAGGAAGCTTATCGGACAGCTCACTCAACTTGTGGGGCTTTTAACCCCAGTCAGCCAATCTTTGGCCTCAGTATTGACGTCTGTATTGGAACCAGGAAACCATGAAGTGCATCGGAGTGTTGAGGCGCGAGAGAGACGGGCTGTTGGTGAGGAAAATGATTCCAGAGATGTAGAAAGACGAAATGGAGCAGGATCCAGCAGTCTGGATGGTTTCCCTCGGATTTTGCTTGAAGAAACTGACCACGGACAATCTGAGCAGCCTAACAATGTTAGAAAAATGGGTGAAGGAGTTCGTTTTGGCCCTGGTGGTAGTTTAAACTCTACAGGTACTAAAAGACATTTCAGTGACTTGTTCAATGTTGTTTATGATTTTGCTAGCAAAACAACACTAATGATAAACTACAAGGAACTTTTCTCAAAAGCTTGATGACCTGGACTATTTTTATACAAATGCAAAATGTTAGAAATGGATAACACTTATTTAAAGTATTGTTTAGAACAGAAAATTGTGCCCAAAGGGCTTAGGGTATGCAAATACCCTAACAAGGTTGTGGAAGGTACAGAGTTTTATTTTGAACTAATAGAGGGTTTTGATAATTGTGGTTTTGATATAATGAGGGCTATCATTAAAAACAATGAGGTAGAAATAAAGAAATTGCAAGAAACTGTAGAATGTATAAACAAGGACATTACTCACGATTTACTATTTACAGTGGACGAAGAGAGAAGCAAATATCATAAACTATTAAATAATTTAGAAAGTAAATGTTTGGAGGTTAAAAACAGAAAATTAAACAAGATTGAGAGAGATTTAAATGAATACAAAACAAAGAAACAATACCAAGCCTAAGAATTGGGTGAGAAATGTTAGAAATTATGACATTAATCACTACAGAGAACCTAACAATGACATTTCTGACAATGAATTGCCTTTAGAGAATGATTATGATGCTGCTTTTCCACCTTTAAGGCGGTCTGAGAGACTTATGCACAGGGAACCTGTTACTTACAATTCAAAACTACAAAACCAGAAACTGGGGAGCTCAGGAAAGGAGACGACCAGTCTGGGAATAATTACAAACTGTGGTTTTAAATACAGTTATAATGATTTTAATATTTTTAATTACACAGATGTAGCAATTAACAGTAGTCATTTTGAACTATTGACAAAAGGTTTTGGTTTTATACCTAGAGAAAACAAATATTTTTAAACTTTTAATTGATATTAAATTATTTATTAGGAAGAAAAACTTAGAATTATATTTTAAAGGAAATGGTGTCAACATGAACAATGTAGAATTGCGACGTAAGAGCACCTTTAATCCCCCAACACACCCTCAGCTAAGAAACTTTGAATTGAGCTTGGAACACGAGCTTAGGAAAATTCTGAGTTGTCACAAAGTGCAGTCTAATTTAACAGACCCAGAGTTGAAAACTTTGAAATCATTAAGTGAGAACAAGAATATAAGAATTATGAAGCCCGATAAGGGCGGGGGGTTTGTGCTTATGGATGCCATTAATTATGAGAGCAAAATGTTTGACATATTAAATGACAATACCAAATACACCAGAATATCCTTGAATGAAATTAATATTGCCTACAAGCGAATTTATGTTATTTTAAATGACTTATTAATGGATGGAGTTATTGACATGAGTACTTTTAAATATTTGCATGTAGACAAACCGAGAATACCCTCCATATTTGGGATACCAAAGGTGCATAAAGATGAAAGTGACCCACCTTTGAGAGTGATAGTGTCAGGCGAAGGTTCGGTCACTGCACCTTTGGCCAAGTACATTGACCAGAAGATAAAAAAGCTTGTTTGTGACAACAATGTTATTTTAAAAGATTCGTGGCATTTCTTAGGAAAACTAAATGAATCACTTGCAAATGAAACAAAAGGTTTTGGTACCTTGGATGTGATTGACTTATTTACAAGTATACCCCATGATGTAGGCCTTGAATGGTTCAAGAAATGCTACTTGAATCCAAACTACTAGGGCACAATGAGTTCAGAACTGTTTTGTTATTAATGGAGATTGTCCTAAAGAATAATTTTATATTCTTTCAGGGCTTAGTATTTTCGACAAACTAAAGGTGTGGCGATGGGGCACACTGTGCTCCCACTTATGCTAACACTATAATGTCCTTCTGGGAGAATAAGTTTGTACTGAATTCAGAATATAGTAGTTTATGGAAGTTGTATGGTAGATTTCTGGACTTGTGTTTCTTATGGGCAGGCACTCAAGATGAATTTGGTAGCTTTGTGGAATACCTTAATGGTACCACAGAATTTTTAAAATTCACTCACAAATTCACTACTGATGAATTGAAATACCTTGATGTTAACATATCTAAAACTGAGTATGGCTTTGAGTCTAGAATTTACAGAAAAGAGACCTTTTCTAATTCTTATCTGCACTACTCAAGTTCGCACCCACACCAGAAAAGGAGTGTTATAAAAGGGCAATTTAGCGCTTGTGTAGAATGACTTCTGATGATGCATGTTATGGTAACGAATGTAAAAACCTGAGAAACATGTTCCTGAATAGAGACTACCCGGAAGAGCTCATTGATAGAGTTTCCAAAGAAGTCAGTGATGGGAGGAAGGAAAGGTTTGCACCTGTATTGGGTAAAATTGAAGATGTTGCAACTCAACAAGTCACAAACAAGAAAGTAGATGGGTTAAATAATGAATTGTATCAGGTATCATTACCACATATGATGGACAAGCTGGTGTGATCAAAAGAATTTTGACAAAGAGTGGATTAACTTTTCTAAAGTTTCTGATTTAAAACACATTTTCCAGGGTGAAATGAAACATATTTATAGGATAGGGAACATACAGAAGGATATTTTTGAAAGAGGTAGTAAAGGGAATTCAAGGTTCGCAGGTACAAACAAAAAGCTGGTGTATCTAAATGTGGTGCTTGTAATTATTGTTCTTATTTGATTACTGGGGATACCATTACTTTACCTGCCAGAAATAACAAAATTTTAACTTTAAAACTTTTGCGAATTGCAACACAAAGGGATTATTTATGTTGGGTTATGTAAAAATGTAATGCTTTTACATTGGCAAGAGTGAAAGAAAGGTTAAGCAGAGAATTTATGAGCACACCTATGATATTCGTATAAAATGTGAAACAAATTCTCTGTACAAACACACAAAAACTTGTCCTGAAGCTGAATTTCAGTTTTTATATTAGAGGTTGTGCCAAAGGACCCCAGGGGGTATGTGGGAGACTTTAGTTGAATACAGGGAATTATACTGGCAAGTGGTGTTGGAGGCCAGTAAATTCCCTGGTTTAAATGACATGATCTCACTTGCCCCTGTATTAAAATGAGATCAGCAAAATTGTGACATTAATGTGTAATAATCCTCCTTGTCAGTAGAGGGCAGTAACTCAATGCATTTCTATGTACAATGACTGTTTTTACTGGCTGTTTTTTAAAAGTTGGATGAGTATATAAAAGAAGTTAACTGAATGTATTAGTGTAATCTGATGAAGTTGTGGACGAAAACGTATGGTGATTTGATTCAGCGTTATTTTTTTGAGTGAACTGTTCGGCTTAATAAATTTGTGTGCCTACCTAGCAGTGGTTCAGGGTGCTTTGTTTATATTTGGAAAAATGTTTGAATGCACACATTGTACCAAAAGGACTTCGTTTTTTTAAATTACCATTGGGTATAGAGTATCATCAGAGTGTTAGACAAGAATTTAATACATTATTTGATACATTTGGAAATATGTATATTAAGGTGTTGATGAAGTATAATGATGAAAAAATAGCCATGTTGGTAAATGAATTGGATGTTTTAAATGATGAAATTATATCTGATATTGAATTTGAGCAATGGCAAGAGTTGTATTTTAAACAGTTTCAGACAGCTAGTCACAGGGTTAAAAGTGTATATAATAGGAAGATACACAAATTTGAAAGAGATATTGAGCAGTACAGATCAGGAAGGGTATATATTTGGCCACAACACAATAGGGAAGTTATTAACACGCCCCACCTTGAACCCAGTATGGGGAGAGAAAAACATCATAGCGTAGATGATGAAGTAAATTTTCAAGGAGGCAGATTTTACCTGGCACCAAAGAAGCTACCAAGAAGGTATTGAGCAATGACACTAACAGTGTTATTGGTAGTAGGACTGAAATTTCTAATGAGGGGATAATTGAGACACATGTTCCCAATTTGGAAGTTGTGACAGGTAATAACAATAGACCCAGTATCCATATTTTTAATGGATTTAAGGTTTACAACTACACTAATTTGGAAATTACACAGGAATTTTTTACACTTTTTATCAAAAGTATGAAATATATTCCGACAGTAAGGTTTAACTTATTTGACACCATTAAAGAAATAAAATTATACTGTCGTAGATTAACTTTGGCTATACTGTTCAATAATGACCAGGAAGAGTATCAGGATGGTGGTAAAAGACTAGTGAAGAAAAGTACTTACATACCACCCCAAAACCCACAAGTTACGTTATTTGAACATATGGTATGTAAGGAAGTATATGCTACATACAACAAGATTAGGAAGTCAGGTGAGTTTATTGATAATTTAACGAAGGAAGAAAGAAGAATGTTAAATGATGTTATCTCTAACAAAGAAATCAGGATCATGAAACCAGACAAAGGTGGGGGTGTTATTTTATATGACAATAGTGAATACCAGAGCAATATTTATGAACTTTTATTTAATTCAGGCAATTACGAACAAGTTTCTTTAAACCAGATCAATATAGGATACAAACGAATAGATTTAGCTATAGAAGAATATCTACTTGATAATAGAATTACAGAGGAATTATATAATTTTGTAAGGAATGAATATCCAATGATGGCTCACATTGTAGGTATTCCAAAAATTCACAAAAGTATAGAAAAGCCCCCATTTAGACCCATCATATCTGGATCTAGATCTAAAACTTTTAATCTGGGTGTAACTATAGATAACTGGACTAAACAGGTATATAACAATGTATCTCATCTGATCAAGGACTCTTGGCATTTTTTAAGTAAATTAACTCCGGAAGTATGGAATAAGGATATCACTTTCATCACTGTCGATGTAAAGGATCTTTTTTCTAGCATACCTAAAGATATAGGGTTGGAATACTTCTATAACAGTTTGAGGAAGTATTCTGGATTAACAGATGACAAAATTAATCTTTTATTGGATATGATGGGCCTTGTTTTGGATCATAATTACATTGAATTTCAGGGAGAAATCTTCAGACAAACCAAAGGTGTGGCTATGGGTGCATCTTGTGCACCCATATTCGCTAACTTGGTCATGTTGGACTGGGAGGATCAATTTATATTTACCAGTGAACATTACAAGAATATGTTGTTATACACACGATTCCTGGACGATATATTCATTATATGGAAAGGTAAAATATATATAATCTCGGATTTTATTAAATACATTAATCACACCACTGAATTCTTGAGCTTTACCCACACAATTGGTAAAAATGATATAGTATACTTAGACACGTATATTAGTAATAATGGTGAAGGTTTTGTGTCAAAATTATACAGGAAACCTACTTTTTCAAATGACTACATTCAGTATGGGAGTTGCCATCCCCCTTACATGTTTAAAAATGTAGTAAAAGGCCAATGTGTGAGAGCAGCACAAATGTCATCCACCAGTGAGATCATGAATTTAGAGTTAGATCATATTTTAAAACTGTTCAGTGAAAGAGGGTACCCCACTACTATGCTTGAGGATGTAGTAAACTATGTAAAAACACAATGGGGAACAAAATACATACCTCTACTTGGGAAAGAAGACATGTGTTTGAAGATGAATCAACCCTTCAATAGAAGAGTATGTGTTATTTTGTACAACACTTATACTAATATCATGAAGGAGATTTTACGTAGACACTGGACTATTTTCACAAATATGGAGGAAGTAGAAAAAGTTGTTGGTTGTACACCAAGTATTGTATTTAAAACAGGGCAAAATTTAAAGAAATTAGTAGAAAGAAGTGAGTACATGAACAAAAACCTCAAGTTATGAGAAAGGGGACTACAAGATGTGGCACTTGTAGACAGTGCAGATACATTCGTGAGGATAGAAGTATCAAATTGGATAATATAATGAAAAGCACATGTAAATTTAAACCAGGAAATTGTAATAGCCAAGGTGTGGTTTATTTAGCCTCCTGTACATTATGTACAGCATATTACATAGGGAAAACGGAAAGAAAATTAAAAACACGGATATCCGAACATATATACAAAATAAAAAAAGAGGATGAGAAAAATGCGCTGAGTAAACATGTTAAGTCTAAAGGCAAAGATCACACGTTTAAATTTGCCATTATAGACCAAGTGAACAGTAGTGTAGGAAGTGGCAATTGGAAGGCACGACTTGGCACTTTGGGGAGTAAGTGGCAAATGGTATTTGATGCCACTACATATCCTGGCCTGAATGAACACATTAGTTTAAAACCCTTTCTTATTTTGCAATCATCTTAATATTTCTAAATTAACACATATCAACAGGTATTACCCTGTATATATCTTGTACAGCACAATTTCCATTTACATCTAGACAATCATATAGATGTTGTGTGTATGGCAGGCTAGGCTTTTTATCATACAATTTTTATAAAAAGATTTTTAGAATGATTTTAGTATACATATACTCATATTTTTATATTTTTTTACATATATATTTATTGAATTAACTTATTATATTTATCCTTGATGTATCAGTTTATATGCACATTGCACTATATTTACAATATAATTTTTAATTTTTAATTTTAGTATATAGTGTAGATTAGGGCACATAGGATTATTTGTCAACTTGTTTGTTATTAATTTTGTATTGTAATTATTGTATTTTATGTATTATGAAGAATTAAGCTGCCAAAAATCTGGATGTTATATTGACTGAATAATTAATTAGTTTTTGGCGCCACTTTTTGGTATAAATTAAGAAGATTAAGGTCTTTATGGTGGTTCTGATGAAATCTGACTCATACAGGTGAAAGCGCTTAACCTCTGACAGTTTGGATTCTGCTATCGTGTTTGTGTTTTGTACAATAAATTGGATTTACATAGTGAATTGGTCTACAGTGGATTTCTGGCTTCCAACTGCTCGAGCTTATTGGTACTGTATCGGCGTTTGGTTCTGGTGTACAATTCTTTTATTTTTGTTCGGGTTTATAATTATGGAAAGCCAACTTTTAATGGCTTTCACCTTGCTCAACTTCCATGATAGCTCATGTACAAGGAAAATGGGAAAATTTCCCCATACATAACATGGAGCTAACATGAACTCACACCAGGTTGCTGAATCGCAACTTGGTGTTGTTATTAGGTAAAAGTGGGCTGGAGTGGTAGGTGTGCACTTCATTTGCAATGCCACCATGGGTTTTCAGTCCTTGGAGCATTTGCATATGCATGTGTACCGGACAGCGCCGCACCATGGAAAGTAAGCCCTGATCCTGAATAGGGAACAGGATTTAGTGTGGGAAAATGATGTTATGAAGGCTAACACAGTGTTATTTTCCATGTTAGCCTATATGAATACTGCCCCATATATTTCTATAAAGAACATAAAAAAATGAGGCAAATTCGGGGACATTATGTGAAATCATGGGTAGCTGAATGGTATGAATATCTGAGTGTCTGTGTGCCAGGGTTAAGAAAATATCTGCTGAATAGCAGACTATTCTTTAGAGATGCATCCCAATAACAGCATTGAGATGCTCATGAGATCTCCAGCAGGCACCCATTTCTGTTTGTTTTGTTACTGCAGCCATTATCCTTCTGTCTTCAAATTTCTAGGATATCAGCTCAGTCCCATGCAGTGTATTATCTAGGCAACTCACATCCTGTGAGGTTTCAAAGGTACTGAGATTTCATTGTCTAGATTGCATTGAATGGGACTGAAAAAGAAAGCGTGGAAATAGGTATTTCTTCACAGGGCACTGCTCTTCCATCTGCAGAGGTGCTTCTTCTTAGTGAGGAAAAAAAAGTTGGAAAGGTACCTTTGATAGAATGGGGCCCTCAGTAGCAGCTTACGTAGCTTAAGCCTATGTCCAGTCATAATCTTATTTAAGTTCATGATGGAACAAGGCCTTTCCTGGCAATAAATGGTAAAAACACAGGGAATTAACACTACATGAATGCTAATCCATTATGATGCACAGACAACACGCACGTGCATGACCACAGTCATACACACTTGTATACACACACATATACACATGCATATGCATAAATACATGTATGTGTCATCAAATACTGAATTGTACTGCCACATAACTGTAGCTGATGTAGTGGACCTCCAGTTTACCTAACAGCATGTCTTTTATTTGTGGGTTGTGGGACAAAACATGACTAAGTCCAAAGCTATACATGAAGCAGCAACAATATTCCAGTGTAATGGCCCAACTTAAGAAAAATCAAAAGAAAATATCACCACTGTAGAGCCTGAAAATCTAAATTTTATTGGAGGTACAAGGACAAAAATAAAAGAAAAAAGACCTTTGCTGGGATTAACCCAGACTCTTCAGTTTGTCGAGAGCCACCATGTTGGGTAATCCTTAAATACCAGACAAACTCATATTATAACCATTCAGAATGCTTAAAGATGCAAGTCCAGTCTGAAATCAAGCTTGTTAATCTTTTGAAAGTATTAAACAGCAAAAACCAAAGGAGGAAAAAGTGTCGAAAAAAACCCAATAAACCAAACAGGCAGCACCATGGAGGTCAGAATAAGGAGTCTTATTAAACATCAAACCCTGAGTGGTCAATAATACACGATTTATTGAAATAAATGCTTAACAGTACCACCTGTTTGGTTATTGGTTTAATTTTCAGCATTATTTTCTCCTTTGGTATTTGGTGTTTGAAGTGACAATTTATGGAGGAGAGTGAGGTCAGGGAAGCTAAGGACACTACTGTGAATGAACAACTTTGTAATATGGTAGGGCAACTTTCTCAGTTAGTTGCCTTGTTAACTCATATTTGCTCGAGGCTCATCAGCAGTCAAAAGGATTTATTAAATTGTACTAATCTGACTAGTCCTTCCTTAATGGCTTCAATGTCAGGCAACCAGGAAGTGCTCTGGCAATCCCAGAACAACAGAAGGGAAGGAGGATCGGAAATGACATCCACAGGCTATGGAGAAAGACGCAAGTTATCACATGTGGAAGGATGTCCTATGCAGACTGAGAAGTTGTCTACTGAATATGGAAGAAAATGCAGTGAAGTGAGAAGTGGAGAAGTGAGATCCGGAAGCAGGGAACAAAGGACAATTCAGCAGAATGAAGGTGACTGTAATACGATGAATGTTTATAATAATGTGGTCTACTCTGATAGGGGAACTGAATGTGCTATTACCAATCCAGGGGTTATGGTAGGAGCATGGTTAACTGAGAAATGCTCCTTTTCTAATTTTACAAATGGTCATCTTGAACCAAATCAAGTGAACCAGGAACAGGACCCATATAACACTTCTGTAAATAAACTGTATAACAATATTTTGAAATACAAAACTTTGGGATTGGACAACAGTTATCTTAAAGAATGCACAGGGAGGGAAATTGTTCCAAATGGTTTGGGGGTTTACAAATATCCAAATAAGGTATGTGAAGGGACTGCTTTTTATAATGATTTAATTAGAGCTTTTCATAATTGTGGTTTTGAAATCATGTGGGCAATTATCAGGGAAAATGAGCATGAAATGGAAGTAATGTATGGTGAGACTGAAAAGTTGAACAATGCTATAGTGACTTATTTATATTTACAACTGAAGAAAAATTGAAATATTTTGATATTAAAAGTAAAGCAGATGAAAACATGCAATATGTAACAAAAGAAAAAGTGTAAAAAAATGGACAGAACTTAATGGAGTATCGGGAGAACCATAGTTACCCTAAACCTAGAACTGTTTTCAGAGACTATAAGAATACCCAGGTTGAAAATTTGGGAACATATGAAGTACAAAGGGGGGATATAGATAGGAGGGTCAATGAGCACTATGAGGTACACTATGAACATCATCCCAATAGGTTTAATTTAAATGACCCTTTAGAATTCCCACCCCTGATGAGGTCAAACAGAAGACACTAATCTATTACTACCATCACAGTGGGGTGCCCCAAACAGGGGGAGATACTGAGAGTTGAAAATGGTGACCTGGAAGCGAGGGTGGATAAGCATGAGAGTGAAGAGAGTATGATAGAAGGGAGCAAGCACAACTATAACAATTTTAATATTTTTAACCTTAGCAATTTACATCTATAAAACATTCTTCAACTTATTTAGTAAGGGGTTTAAATTCATCCCCAGTTATTAAAGCAAAATAAGCAATGTATTAATTGATCAATTTACATCTATAAAACATTCTTCAACTTATTTAGTAAGGGGTTGAAATTCATCCCCAGTTATTAAAGCAAAATAAGCAATGTATTAATTGATCAATTTACATCTATAAAACATTATTCAACTTATTTAGTAAGGGGTTGAAATTCATCGCCAGTTATAAAAGCAAAATAAGCAATGTATTAGTAAGCTCTTTGTGAGAATGAAAAATGTAGAACTATTATTCCCTAAGAATGATTGTCCTTTTGAACTTAATGGACAGTTAAGGAGGAAAAGCACTATTAATCCCCCCTTACATCCCCAATTGAAGAATTTTGAGGCTCAATTTGAAATGGAATTGAGGCAAGCATTAAAAAAATAATAGGGTACATTTAACCTCTCCAAGGAAGAAAGGATTTTATTGGAACTAATATATAAGAATTATGAAACCAGATAAGGGGGGAGGTATCACGATTATGGGTAGTATATTGTAGTCTCCCAAAATGCTAGATTTATTAAATGACACAACAAACTATTCTAGAGTATCTTGAAATGAGAGCGACATAGCTTACAGAAAATGTTACCTTATTTTAAGAGAACTGTTAATTGGGACCCCAAAAATCCATAAAAACATGGATGATCACCCATTGAGGCCAATTGTAGTGGCCAATGGAATGAAAACTTATCCTTTGCCTACATTTTTAGATACTAGGGTAAAAAAGTCTGTGTGAATCATGCAGGTTTTTTGAAAGATTTGTGGGATTTTTTACAATGTATTAAGAATTAATTATTTACGGAAGATTTGATTTTTGTGATTATGTATACACAGTATATTTTTATGATGATCCCTCATAAAACTGGGCTAGAATGGTTTGAGGAAGCACTGTTATCTATGGGGCAATTCACTAATGAGGAATTACATTATATACAGATTTGATGGATATGGTAATAGGTAATAATTGTATGTATTTTGAAGGGGAATCCTTAAACAAATGAGAGGGGTAGCAATGGGAGCCTGTTCCTCCCCAACATATGCAAATGTTGTGTTGTCAGTATGGGAAGAAACATTCCTATTCAGTTCCAGGTATGCTAAAATCTGGAATTTCTTTAGACGATACCTGGATGACATTTGTATATTCTGGGTAGGTTCTGAGAAGAAATTAATTGCATTTTTAGAGTACATAAATAACACTACAGAATTCCTTAAATTCACTCATTTTATTGCTAAGGACAAAGTGGATTACCTAGACATCACCATTCAAAAGGTGGATGAGTAGAATTTTAGATCCACTATATTCAGGAAAGAGACATTTTCTGATTCCTATTTATATTTTACAAGTGCGCACCATTTTAGGCATAAAATAATTATATTAAAAGAGCAATTCATTTGGGGGTCTAGGATGACCTCCACAGAAGACAACTTTTTGGTTGAGTGTTATATGTTTAAGGTGATGTTTTTAGAAAATAAATAACCTCTGGAATTGATTGAAGAAGTGCTGGATGAGGCTAAAAAAAGGAAGGATGGAAAATATGGTCTGATTTTGGATAAGGAACAGGGGACCACAGGTGAGAACAGGAGGCATGATACTGAAGTTGAAGAAGGACAGAGAAGGGTTAAAGGAACTTATATTATGAATTTTAATAATTTTCAGAATGTTATTACATAACTAATTTTGGACAATTGCAATAGGTTTGCTTGCTACTCTGATCCAAAGGATCCGAACAAGGAACCATTGAATTTTGTTTACAAAAAAATGGAGCAATGTTACAGATTTATTAGAAAGGAGGCTGAAAAGAAAAGGGAGAAAAAGAAATGGTACCTTCAAATGTAGGGCCTGTTCTCAATGCCCCTATATGCAGAATAGGGAATCAATATTTATTCAGTTCAGGGATAGGGTGATTGAGGCTAACACATATTCAAATTGTGATAGTATGGGGGTGGTATGCACTGCTATATGTAAAACATGTGAGACACTATATATAGGAAAGACTATAAGGAAACTGAAGAGGAATGTCAATGAACTTGTACATGAAATTCAGAATAAGGATGTTAATAATGCTTTATATAAACATAGTTGAATCTGATCTTCAGCAAGTTATACTTTTTTCATTTGGAAGTGATAGAACAAGACCTTAGAGGTGGGCCCTGGGAAACAAAAACAGACTATAGAGAACTTTTTTGGCAATAAGTTTTGGAAGCAAATACATTTCCACGGTTGAATGAAAACATTTCCTTAGCCCAAGTTTTGAAATTGAGGGCAGATAAACTTTAAACATATTTATTTATTAATAAAAAGAAAAACTAAAACTATATGTTTTTCAGGGGTAGTGATTTGTATATATGATGGTGTCTTCACGTTCTATGGAATAGAGTTTAATTAGCATATATTTTTTAAATTCAGCCACTGGATGGGAGTATTTGTTCAAACATATAGAAGTTCTCCATTGGTTCTAATGTACAGAATTTTGTAATAATCGATTTAATCATATACAATTTTAATGATTAAGGTGGGCAATGAACGTGTAATGTTTTAAAGCTGTTTTTAAAGCTGTTCTAATGTGTTTTAAAGCTTGGAGACATAAATGAGAATTTGGAATGAGAAGTGTAGTTTTTAGATTTAAATTTTAATCCATATTTTCAGGCAAGTGTCTTTTTAATTGTCCATTTTGCTGGTTAATTGAATGATTGATTTTAATTATTTAATAAAGATGCATGCCTTAATGATTTAAGAGAGGTATATAAACAAGATTGAGAGTGAAATGTTTATTATCTGAAGAAGTCCTGCTTTTGCAGACTAAAATATGTTGATACTGTTAAGAATTTATTTTGATAAAGTATGTGTTATTGACCACCCTGGCTTTAGATTTTAATAAGACTGCTTATTCTGTCCTCCGTGTGTTGCCTGTTTGGCTTATCAAAGTAACAGCTTAGTATGCCTGGCAACATAGCTGATCTACTGCCATGATCTTCTTTTGTAGCACCCCATAATAGAATGTCTTCAGTAATATTCACAACATCTCTCAGTCCCTCAGTCATTTGCTATTGCACATTGTAATACTTCTGATGCTGATGAAATCTTAAAAGATATTTTCGCAACTTTTTATAAACTACAGGCTTATTAAATGTATAATGCTTAAGATGTGTCTCTAGTTTAATCTTTTAAATCTCTGATTTTAACATAGCACTGGGAAGAACATTAAACTTCTACTTCAAAAGCATGTAAAAGGTATTTGCCTGCAGGCATTTGCTGAGATACCTCAGGACAGATTCCATTTGTTTTCATTCCTACCCAATCATTTCTATAAAAGAAATAAGCACTGCATGTGGAACATGCATCATTTGCATTATTTCTGGTGATAAGTTGATATGATACTTTGTTTTAAATTGCCGTAGTCCTCAAATAAATCAGAAGAACTCTCTAGAGAATAGCTATGGCACTGATTTCTGGGCTTTGTCTTTGCATCAGCAATCTGCATTTTGCATTTCTTTACTTTGAAGTAAGCATTACAAACCTGCAGATTTTTCTGCAATTTTTCTTCTCAGTTTGCATTTTGACTGAAAGTTTTCAACACTATGATTTTTACTTGAATTTACTGATTTTTAAAGCAATTTTTATAGTCTCAGTAATGCTTTTGCCACTGAACTACTCAAACATGCATAATGACCTACTGTGCAAACATCTAAAATGTAATCTCAAATATTGTGACAGAACTGTATTACAGAACAAGAAACAGCTTCAATAGCAACAAGTAAAAGACTAACAGGCAACATTTTTATTACCATTTTGTGGCTCAACAGTCACTATTCTTTTAATTATGACAACCATACATGTATCTTTGCTGGTGTGATAGGTTTAAATATATTTACAAAGCTGTGTCCTAAAACAGCTGTCTATATACTTTATTCTTATCCATACTGTGTAAGCACATCTGACATTCTAATTTTAGCTTGTGATTAAAATGTGATAGTAGTATACAGGCAGACTAACTTACCATTCAGGGATATTTTGAGTGAAAATGTAAACAGTTATACTCTGCATTTGAGCTTAGCTTGAAGAAAAACTATTACCATTTATTCTTAATTCCACATATCAGACTTCCTAAAAATTGCACCAGCACCAGATCCCAACTGTATTTCTAGGCATACAATTACACAGACTATATCTGAATCCTTTGTCACTGCTTTTAAACTGCACATTACTGAAGCTGTATATGTACTGGTTTCTCAAGCATTTCTAACTTTTATTGCCTGTGCAGTATGACAACATTAATATATTCCATTTTGCTTGTTTTACATTTAAAGCACATGCTAGCAAATAATTACTGCCTCTGTAAATTCAGAAAACTTGATTTGTAATTATCCATTGAATATTATAATGTCTTTCCCCTGAAGTGTCTATACTGGGATTGGTTCCTTGCTGCTTGTCTATTAACTGTGTTGTTCCTTGGTTGTGATGCAGTTTCATACATTCCTGCTTTGAGGCATAGTATTTTTATTGTTTATAGGAACTGCTTTCACTTTCTTTCACATACAATGTCAGGTTTACATGCTTCTGTCTACTTGGTTATACATTTTAACACACATTGATTGTGAATTTAGACAACAGTGAGACTTATCAGAAAATGATTTGTCTATGACATAATAAATGGTCAGAATTTCTTAACAGTTTTTGTTTTGTGTGATAATTTTTATCACATAGGCAATTTTTATTTTTCTAAAAGTATCACATTGTGCCCTTTGCCATAGCACAATGACCTGTACATCACTATATTTTGTTCGCTTGATATCATATGAAAAACAAATATCTCACATAAGAAAAACTCTTCACTGGCTTGCTGCATGCCTGGATTTTTGTTTTCAGCACTAATATGTTGTTGCTTTCCTCTTATTTTAGAGAAGAATACATTGGACACCATAATCGGTTTCTCTTTCTCACTTGTGGCATAAAGAAACACAGTGCACTAGAGATTTTATCACTTGTAGCTGGGAACACTTAGACTGGTCAAAACACTAGAGCCAATCCTTCTAGTTTTCTAACAGGTCATGATGCAATTTCATGGTCTTTAGTGGTTGAATGGTACTATATCATGTCAAAATCTGAAAAAAAAAATGTGATTATATAATAATACTAGTAGTCATTCTGTTGAAAATAAGTATTTTAATTGAATGTGAGTAACAGACTTCTAGTATGGCACAAATCCCTGTATTTTTTTTAATTAAAAAAAATGTTAAACAAGCTCATAAAGAAACAAGTTATATATAGGGCAGGATTCACGAAGGCTTGCACGAAGTCTAAGAGTAGTGTAAGACTCCATGCAGCCTTCACGATCCAGGAACAGCCCAAAGTCCGTGTAAGAGACCAGCTAAAACGTCTCTTACACGGAGTGGGCGTGGATAAGCTAATCACCTCACTTGCAGCCGAATAGCATGCAAATGAGGTTGATTAGCAATCCAGGAAGCCCAAAACAGCCCATGTAAGAGCCGTTTTAGCTACAGAAATGTACTCAGTTGACAACTGAGTACGTTTTTGCAAAAACCACAATGGAGCCATGTCAGCTCCAAATAAAGGGTGCATATGTGTCAGGCAGCATGCCAATGGCCAAATATGTGGCCATTGGCAAGGTAACCTGATGCAAAAGTAATAAAAATATAATTTTTTTTTTGGGGATCGCCGATGTTTAAACCCAGCGCAGCCCCGCGCAAACGGGCTGCGCTGTATAAAACATAAAAATGAAGGTTATAAACCCACAAATGTGGGTTTTATGCAATACATGGATTTACAATGCAGGGACCAGCAGACCAAAAACAACATGGCCACCGTTTAGTGGTTGCTAAGGGGGGAAGCTGAGTCTAAGACATGTAACTAAGCATTAGTAGGCAATCTGATGCAAATGAGTGTTAGGATACTGAATTCCACTGTCACATAGCAAATGAGCACATTCTGAGTAGTGTAAGAGTTACAGAAGAGGGACTAACAGAGTAGGAGATAGGTGACATCACAGGGGGGAATGGCAGAAAGAAATGCAGTTCATTGGAGGTCAAAGTTACATGACAGATGTCAGACACATATCATGGAAAGAGGAGTGCCACAACATAAGCATGGGAAAGTCAAGAAATGGAAGGTGTACACTGTTGCCTACACCAAAGTTTCTTGCTGGGTGTGCATGCGCATGTGTGCGCACCATGAAGCGCGAGTAGGGCAGTGTGTATGCGTGTAAGGCAGACTGAGCATGTAGGAGCGTGTTGGTAGATGTTTAACACTATTTGCGTGGGTGTGCGCGCGTGTAGGGCAGACTTAGCATGTAGAAGCCTGTTGGCAGACCTGTAACACTGTTTGAGCTGGTGTGCGCGCGTTTTAACCCGAATAAGCAGATTCTGAACTGTGTAAGCATGTGTGCATGCATGTAAGCCACTGTGAGCGTGTTTCTGCTGGTATACGCGCTGCTCCCCCCTCCCACACTCTCACACACAGGAACCTCACCCAGCCATCCTGAAGACACTGGACAGTGTGAATGTCCCACCAAATACCAAACAAAGTACTCACAAATTACCACATAGGTGGTAAACCATTATGTATGGAAGGAGTAATCAGGGACCTAGGGACACAAGTGGACAGTAACCTGTTATGTGACACTCACATTACCAATGTGGCTAGGAAGACTGTGTACATTGGACACCGTATCATGAAAGGATTCACATCTACATCAACAGAGGTCATTGTGCCCCTATACTGTTCTCTTATCACTCCCATAATCTAGTACAATGCCTCATATAGGATGTACCTTACCTGACACCTGCAGCAGTTAGAAAGACCTCAAAGGTACCTCACCAAGAGGATAAAGGGTCTCAAATATATGTCATATGCTGCCTGGCTGTAGACACCCCAGCTGAATGCAGTCACATACTGCCTACACAGAGGCATTGCATGCCTGTTGTACAAGGCCATGTCCAACACAGGAGTAATGGGCATGCTCCACCCCAGAAAACTCAAAGCCATCGGAGCTGTGAGAGTGAGAGATGTCAACCTCAACACATAATGAAATAGGATGTGCTGGAGGGACAGATACAGAACCCAGAGGCTCCCCACACCCTGGAACAGAATCCCACTCCATGTTAGGCAGAGCCCCTCACTGACACTCTTCAACAGGAATCTTGCCAAGTGGATGGATGATCGTAGAGTTACACTGGGGGTCTTCACTGTGTCATGTCCAGACAGAGGCACAGCAAAGCAAATCATAAATGGCCATAATATTCACATAGCAAGAGGTGGCGAAAGCCACACATACTCTGGCTAGGCTAACAAATGCCCTAGGGTGGATAGCCTAGTATGAACCTATGAACCTATGAAGATACAAATTGTACAGGACACTAAGGATAATCCCAAGGCTTCCACAACTGATGGTAGGAACCGTGTTGGGAATTCACAGATATGCTCTGAATCACACAAATATCACAAACAACATACCAAACACACACACATATTGCCAACATACATCCTGACAGGTGCAGTGCAACCCCCCCCCACAGAATGCAAAATATCTATCCCAGCAGACTGCTGGCCCCCTGACGTTGCAGATGCTGAGGTAACAGCCAGCATCTACAAAGCAAAACACACAGCAGCAATGGTATGAGATGGTGTCCTGGGCTGAGTCCAACATGGACTCCAAGATGAATGGAATTACAAATCACACTACTGCTCAATGTCAGCCTTACCACAGGATATATACCCAAAGAGCAGTGTATAACAACAGTGGTCCTTCTCAACAAAGGTGCTGCCTGAATGGATACCGAAAACTACCACCCCAGAATCCTGAGAAGCTTGGTCTGCACAGCTATGGAAAGGATCAGCATGTACTGCAGACATAAAGATATTGGGGACCTAATGACACCGGACCCTACCCAGTGTGGCTTTCTAAAGTGCAGATCCTGCCCCTAAACATGTTTGACTCATTTGAAACAGTCATTAAGGTCATTGATGAGGGCAATGTGGTCCACACAGCGTAGCTGGACCTTGCAAAGGCTTCTATACAATACCCTACGTGTTCATTATAGATATACTCACCAGCTTAAATATAAACCCCTATGTCAGTAGAGGGGTTGCAAACCAGACCAATGACAGAACAGACATGGTCAGACAAGCTGCAGCCATGTCAGACTACAAACCAGATATAACTGGCATCCCACAAGGCTTGGTCCTGGGATCTCCCTCGTCTGGTATATATGTCCCATAGGTACAGGCTAACATGGAAGGACTGTGTCTGAACATGTTTGCAGAGGACTACAAACTGCTCACCATATATGACCCTCCAGCTGACACAAGCATCCCACAAAAGGGCCACATAGAAATAGACAACTGGTGCCATAGCCATGTCAGCAAGCTAATTGCAGAAAAGTGTATAGTCAACCCCAGTGGATATACAGTAAGTGCCCACCAATTACCAGATAGGTGTTAACCCATTACGTACGTAACATGTAATGAGAGACCTGGGGACACAAGGTGATAGATATCCTGCATTGGACAAACATGTGGCTGTAGTGTTCACAGAAACATACCATATACCCACCTAATCATTAAGGTTGTCAGATCTAGATAAGGGGAGGTCATTGTGGCTCTGCAGTCATCCTTCATCAGCGTTACAATTGACTACAATAGCCCCTGTGGGATGTACCTCAGCAGACACCTCCATCAACTGTAAAGTCCCCAACAGTACCTCACCAGGAGTATCAAAGAGCTTGCACAGATGCCATGTGTTGCCTGATTAAACAAACTGCAGCTACACACACTGCCATACTGCCCACCCACAGGCAAGCTGTGCCTAATGTATAAAGCCATGTCCAAGCTGGTATCAATAAACATGCTGCAGCTTGTACAATCTGAATGGCAGTGAGCTATGCACATGAGAGACCTGAACCGAAGCACTGACATACATAGGACAAGCTGTACTGCATGATCCATAACACAGAAGCCACCCCCACCCATGAGTAAACTCCCAGTACAGGCTATCCATAGAGTCACTCATTGATTCTCCTCAAGAGGAATCTTGATGACTGGATGGGAGATGGTTGCTTTACCCTGGGTATCACTGTTATGTCACAGGTAGACAGAGGCACAATATACTAACCATGACATATGTCATGGCAAATTCCACTTACAATGTGTGTCGAAGGACAAACACACTCTCCGACCAGCATTAGAAATGGCCTAGGGCACATCGCTAGTGTTTGCAAATGTACACCTATGTTGTGGAATACACTACCAATGTTGGACAAGCCTGGTTTAAGTAGTTCATATCTGAACATAATGCAACATGGTCATATGTGCACAACTGGCCCCTAACCAGGCTGTTGTGCTCACTATGGAAATGTAAAGCAGTGATAGGGCTAAAGCCCAGGATACTGTCCACCACAGTCAAAGTACTGAACCCGTACACTATACAGTACTACAGTGTTAGGTCAGTGTGAAAGGATGTTGACAACTGTATGCAAAGTATCCCATGCAAACCCTGCAGGCACAGTATAATCCCTGTTGTGTTCACACACAAAGCAGTTGGACAGTAACTACACAGCATGACACACAACACACAACCATAAACGGGAGATATTTGTTGAAGTTCACACTCATCCACAAATGTGGTGGGCTGCAGAGTTCAAGATATGGAAAGCTCACACTGGGCATGCTCACACACTTTGATAAATGAGACATATGTCAGACAACATGCCATGTGAAGGCTGAACTGGGCATACTCACATACTTAGGCCAAATATTAGTTTAGCAGTTGGCCACACATATCTGGTATTTGTACGTGTTATTCCAGGAACCAACCACATTACAGCAATCTGCCCAGTGCACAGTTAAATGACTACAGAGACATACGTGATATAGTGGATCCCTCCCATATGCAAACATCTTCCACAGATACACAAGTTGTTCATACAAACAGCAAATGCTATGGTAATAAAGACCTGCAAACCGTCTATCAGCAACAAATAATGTGCATTTGACAATTAAACATATGGGTGAAGAGGTCAACACTAGGCTGTTTCCCTAGGGAATGACAGCTTAGCCAGAGTGTGCTTGGCGTCTGCCTCCCCACAGGATGCACATTCCCCTTTCTAAACACTGATGATGTCAGCACCCTATAAGTACAGCAGGAGAAGGAAAACCTCCCAGTAATGCGAATAGCGCGCTTTGCTAATGTGTCTGTCGCAAATGTCATAACATAGTTAGGTAGGGGTTTGAATCCTGCAAATGCTCAGTGTGCGTGTGAGTGGGGTTGTTGTGTGTGCAAGTCTGTGGGAGGGAAATGTCTCTTTTGTCAACTGGGAAAACACAATACAGGATGCACATTCCCCTTTCTAAACACTGATGATGTCAGCACCCTATAAGTACAGCAGGAGAAGGGAAACCTCCCAGTAATGTGAATAGCGCCCTCTGCTAATGCATCCGTCTCTAGTATTATAACATAGTTAGGTAGGGGGTTGAATCCTGTAAATGCTCAGTGTGAGTGGGGTTGGTGTGTGTACAAATCTGTGTGAGAGAAATGTCCCTTTTGGCAACTGGGAAAACACAATACAGGATGCACATTCCCGTTTCTAAACACTGATGATGTCAGCACCCTATAAGTACAGCAGGAGAAGGGGATCCTCCCAGTAATGCAAATAGCGCGCTCTGCTAATGCATCTGTCTCGAGTGTCATAACATAGTCCGATAGGGATTTGAATCCTGCAAGTGTGAGTGGGGTTGGTGTGTGTGCAAGTCTGTGTAAGGAAAATGTCCCTTTTGGCAACTGGGAAAACACAATACAGGATGCACATTCCCTTTCTAAACACTGATGATGTCAGCACCCTATAAGTACAGCAGGAGAAGGAAAACCTCCCAGTAATGCAAATAGTGCGCTCCGCTAATGCGTCTGTCTCGAGTGTCATAACATAGTCAGATAGGGGTTTAAATCCTGCAAATGGCAAGTGTGTGTGTTTGGATAAGGGGGGTTAGTGTGTTTGAGGGAAATGTCCCTTTTGGCAACTAGGAGAACAGACTACAGGATGCACATTACCCTTTCTAAACACTGATGATGTCAGCACCCTATAAGTACAGCAGGAGAAGGGAAACCTCCCAGTAATGCGAATAGCACGCTCCACTAATGCATCCATCTCAAGTGTCATGACATAGTTAGGTAGGAGTTTGAATCATGCAAATGCTCCATGTGTGAATGCAGTTGGTGTGTGTGCAAGTCTGTGTGAGAGAAATGTCCATTTTGGCAACTGGGAAAACACAAAACAGGATGCACATTCCCCTTTCTAAACACTGATGATGTCAGCACCCTACAAGTACAGCAGTAGAAGGTATGTGGCATGGACAATGACTGAGTCATATGTGTCCATGCCTCTGACTGACCTGTATGCTTGTGTTATGTGGTGGACCATAGTGCCCCACGGGCATATCACTGTGACCTTCACCTTGTCCAGCCTGGTGAGCATGACCACACTGTACCGGACAATAAAGGTAGCTAACACAACTGTGGCAGGTGTGTTGTCTAGCCGTACAGGCTGTGACTGTTTGGCACACAGGATTTGTGTGCTATGTGTTATGTGTGATGTGTTCAGGCATAACGTATGCCTGTGTGCCAGCTGCAGAGGTGTGTGCCGCTCAAGCAGGATGCTATTCTAGGGCTCCATGAATGGCCCAGTGTGTACACGTGCTTGTATTGCTGTCAGTGTAGGTCTACATCAGACTGGTATTGTAGTCACTGTAGTATTGCATGCCACCTGACAGGTTATGCCAGTACTGGGTTCAGAGTGCTTAGTCCCCAGTTTGGCTTTGTGGTTCCATCTCATACATGTGTTGTACGTCCATGTGTAGGGGATAGGGTTGACTGTGTACATGTGGCAGCTGTGACATTGCCACATGACCCACATATTCCACACCTGTACCATAGAGGTGACTGACAACTGACCTTTGCACATGCTACCATAGTATTGTGATTGCCATGGTGATTAACAGTACATAGGGCCAATTGGGAACAAGGTACATAGGTTCATAGGTTCATAGCTTCATACTAGGCTATCTGCCCTTGGGCATTTAAGAACCTAGCCAGAATGTGTTTGGCTGTCACCATCCATTGTAAATATATCATGTCATGCCCTTTTCCGAGGTTAGTATACTGTGCCTCTGTCTAACAGTGACACAGAAGTGATACCCTGGGTAAACTGACAATGTCCCATCCACTAATCAAGATTCCTCTTGAAGAGAGTCAATGAGGGACTCTACCTAACCTGGACTGGGATTTTATTCCAGAGTGAAGTGAGCCTCTGGGTTATGAATCTGTCCCTCCAGCATGTCCTATTTATTTCAGTGCTGAGGTTCAGGTCTCTCAAGCGTGTAGCCCGATGGGATTTGGATATTCTCAGGTGCAGCATGCCCATTAATTCCGGGTTTGACATGGCATTATACATTAGGCACAGATCGCCTCTGAACAGGCGGTATGCCACTGAGTAGAGCTGGGGTTTCTTTAACCGGTCAGCATATGGCATCTGTTTGAGCCCTTTGATCCTCTTGGTGAGGTACGTGTGGGGTCTTTCCAGTTGCTGCAGGTGTCTGGTAAGGTACATCCCAACAGGGGGATTGTACTCAATTATGGGCCGGATGAGGGATGAGTAAAGAGGCGCAATGTCCTCCCCTGATGTAGATGTGAATCCCTTCATGATGGGGTGGGCTATATACAATGCCTTTCTAACCACTTTGGCCACGTGGTTGTCAAATGAGAGATTGCTATCAACTTGGGTCCCCAGGTCCCTAATTACTTCTTCTGTACGTAATGGAGTACCACCTATGTGGTACTTTGTGGGCACTTTGTTTTTGCCAAAGGGGATGACTATACACATTTTTGCATTCAGCTGGAGGCCATGGCTCTGGCACAAGTTGTCTGTTTCTATGAGGCCCCTTTGGAAGATGCTTGTGTCGGCTGGAGAGTCGATTATGGCGGCCAGTTTGCAGTCATCTGCATATATGGTCAACCACAGTCTTTCCGTGTTGTCCTGTACCTCCGATAAATATATACCAAACAAGAGAGGTCCCGGAACTGAGCCTTGTAGGACACCACTTGTAACTGGTTTGGAGTCTGGCATGGCTCCAGCAGTTCTAACCATGTGGATTCTGTCCTTGAGCCAGTGTGCTATCCATCTAGTGACATAGGGGCTCATATTTAAGCTGGTGAGCTTCTCTAGAATGCCCGAGTGGGGTATTGTTTTGAAGGCTTTTGCGAGGTCCAGGTAGGCTGTGTGGACCACCTTCCCCTCGTCAATGGCCTTGGTGACTGTTTCAGAGAAATCAACCAGGTTTGAGAGGCAAGATCTGCCCTTAACAAAGCCAAACTGGGTATGAACCAGTGTCTGTAGGTCCCCAATATCTATATTTATGTGGTCCATGATGACCCTTTCCATAGCTCTGCAGACCAAGCTAGTGTGGCTTATGGGGCGATAGTGTCCAGGATCCATTGAGGCACCACCTTTCTGTAGAGGGACCACTGTTGCTGTACGCCACACTTTGGACACATATCCTGTAGTAAGGCTGGGATTGAACAGTAGTTTTATGTTTGGTTGTAGCACGTCTTGCAGGTCATGTAGGACACAGCCCGGGACACTGTCTGGTCCCATTGATGCAGTGTGTATTGCTTTGGAGAGGGCGGCTCTTACCTGAGCATCTGAGATGTCAGGGGGGCAGCACTCTGCTGGGATACATATTTGCCCTTTCGGTGTGGAGGGGGTTGAGAAGTTTGCACTGAACCTGTCAGCTAGAATGTTGACAATGTCTGTGGGTTTGGTGTTTCTATTGACATTTAGGACTACCTCTGAGCATATCTGGGAATTACCACCCAGGTTCCTAACATAACTAAAGAAAGCCTTGTGATTATCCTTAGTGTCCTGTGCAATTTCTCTCTAAGCTGGCCTTAGACAATCTTATGAGTGCCTGTAGTTATTTGCTAATACTGATCAGTGATGCCTTCCCTTTTTGGGATTTTGCTGTATCATTTAGTAGCTTCCTCCTTCTATTGTGTAACTTGTTTATGGCTGGGGACCACAAGACAGGACGTCTGCCTTTGGAAGATTGGGTCTTGGTTTTATTCGGGATCACATGACCCATGCATTCCTGAAGGTGTCCGTAGAATGCGTTTATAGAGGAATCTGCGGTCTGGTCTGTAGTTTCCACAGGCTCGGGGGCTTTGAAGGTTTCCACCTCAGTTTTGAGGAGTGTGAATTTGCTTTAGAGAAGTTGTTCGGGGGGGTCGTGAATTTA
Source organism: Protopterus annectens (assembly GCF_019279795.1). Taxonomy (NCBI): domain Eukaryota; kingdom Metazoa; phylum Chordata; order Ceratodontiformes; family Protopteridae; genus Protopterus; species Protopterus annectens. The sequence continues at coordinate 30,123,093 of NC_056736.1, read as the reverse complement.
TGAACCAT